>NC_090935.1:780673539-780973850 GCF_040938575.1 Ambystoma mexicanum | reverse complement strand
CCTGTGGCCCTGGGCTCATGTGCTATCCCTTCTCTGGTAATACGCCGGGTTGGGAAGATTTGGGTACGCCTCCACCCTTGGCCTCCCCTCTCCCGGATTAGGTTGTCTGGGCTCAGGAAAGTGGGGAAAGAAGGATGGATTGTTCTGGGGTTGGAAGTTTTGTGGATACCTGGGGAAAAAGTTCTGCCCAGGATTTGGGGAATTTCTGCCCTCCTGGTGGAAGTGAGGAGGGAGGTTCCCTGGGGTAGGTGCTTGGTTGGATCTCCACCCTTGGGCAGGAGGAGCCCACACATAATACAGGATGGGTCTGTTCCCCTTGTAGCTTGGACTTATATAGTGAGGGGAGTGAGGGACCCCATTTGTGGGACTACCTCCTTGGCTCCCTGTCTGTGACTGGCCCGAGGGCCTTCTGGGTTTAGGATTATTCTGCTGTGCAGGCGGGCTTTTAGGCCCCCCATCTCCAAATCTAAAATGGGGGCAACCTTTACCTCTGCCACCTTAGCAGCAGCAGGGGTGTTGGTTGGTTTGGGGCTTTTTTGAGCATTCTTGTTTTCTATGGGCTTTTGCACCTCATAGATTCGGGTGACCTGTTCAATGACCCAGTCTCGTGATCTTTTTGCATGCAAATCTCTCACCAGCTGCGTCATGATGTACTTTGGTAGAGCATGGAAAAAAGTATTAACAAATTCTTTGCTGTCTGTGCGCACCCTTCTGGTAGTTTGCACAAAGGCACACTTTAACTCCTGAACAAATTCTTGTGGGGCCTGATCCTCCCCACATTGCAAGTTGTAGGCTGCTTTGCGAGCCTCTTGGGGTTTTCTGTGAACAGAAAAATGCTTCAAGATGGCCGCCCTATATGTGGACCATCTTGAATGATTTTGGTCCTCCAGCCCCGCAAAGAAACTGGAGTATTCTGGTGAGAATGTCCATTCCACATACTGAATGCAGCTACTGCTATCTTTCAAATGGAAAGTTTCCATCATCTGCTCAAAGAGCTCTGAGTGCTCCCAAACAGAATACTTAGCGTTCTTATGATAAGGCGTGATGACGCTCCTTATTGCCTTGATCTGTTTTAAGGGGTCCTTAAGCAAGGCCCTTTTTTGCCTTATTGGCCTTCTTGGTTCGGGTAACCCTGGTCCAATCATCCTCTGACTCAGAGGCACTGCTCCCAGAAATGCCCGTCGGGTCTTCTAGGTTCTCCCGGATTCTGCGAGCCTGGGAATGGCTCGCAGAATGTGGGGACCTAGTCTTCTGTGTCCTGGGGCTCTCAGAGGAGTCTTCTGATTCCTCCTTGCTCCCAGGATTTGATGGGTACCCCCCCACTGTCCTAGCTGGGCAGAGGTTTTTAGGATGCCCTTGGTGGGTCTACTCTCCTGGAGTTCCCCACTAAATTTCACAGTGCTTGGGTACCCATACCCAGTTGCCCGCCCATCCATTCCTGGGAGGTGCTGGTCTATGAGCCCCATACTTCTGACTGGATAGTAATCTGTCATCCCCGTGGCCCTGGGCTCATGTGCGTCAGTGGACATGGGGGTGACAGAGTCCAGGGACTGGGAGAGATGAAGGCCTCTGGTACTAGGGTTCCTGAGGTTATGCTCAGGTGTTTCCCTTTGCCAGCGAACCTCATCCCTATCAGCCCCTGCTCCCTGTTGCCATGCAAGAACCTAAGCTTTCTGTTCCTCAATCAAGACCTTACTAGTCTCTATCAGTCTCTCTTGCATGGCTACCTGTCTGAGGAGCCTATCATTGTTCTCACAGAGAGCCTCATTTTCTCTCTGTGCTTCCTGGTTTGTCTTTGAGTACTGGGCCAGTCTTTGCTGCAGGAGGGTTACCTCCTATGTCCTGTCCATACCTGCCTGCTCCTTCCTTGCCAGAGCATCTTCCACCCTCCTGGTGTGCTCTAACAATCTATCTATTATGCTCTTTTTGGAGGTCACCCAGTCCCTGGAGGGCTAGGTGATTTTCTTCCAGTTTCCCTTTGAAGTGACAGACTTCCTGACCTAAGGTGTCCCATTCCTGTGCAAGAGCATGCCTCTGTGCCGCCAGGTCATCCCTCTGTCTTTGAAGGGCACCAGCTTTCTGGCGCTCTTCATCAAACTCTGCCTGGGTGTCCAGGTCTTTCAGAATTAATGTGTTGCTCTCTGCCTTCTCTCTATCTAGATGGCTTTGCAGGGTGGCTACCTGCTCTGTGCATGCCCTGTTGAAATCCAGATGTTGCTGTAGCTTTGTCTGGCTCTGCAGTAGAAAGTCCAAACCCTCTTGGTACTCCTTCTGCAAGGCCAGAATTCTGGTATCCTGGTCTGCCTTTTCCTGCTGCAGGATACCCATGTCCTCTTTTATTTTAACTATATACTGCCTGCTTTCATTTTCTGACTCCTGGCTCCTCTGCAGCCTCTGCTCAGAAGAGTCCAGATCAGATTGGGCCTTTTCTAATGCCATCATTTGCCTACTTGCCAGATCTTGGCCTTCAGCATATTTATCCTGTATGGCTCCCATGGATAAATATAGATATGCCGCTATTTTGGCAATGTTATTATGCTCATCCTTGGCCTTAGGGGCCGTATATAGTTCACTCAGGGCCACATGTAAGGGGCCCTGATCTCTCCAGTTATCTAACCCTGTTGCTGTGATCTGTTGTGTGATTGCCTGCAACCACACATTCTGGTCCTGCTCAGTCCATTAACCTCTCACAAATAACTTATGTAAAAGGTGTTCTCTAGCTATCTTGATGTCTACCAATGTTGCAATTTTGGAAATATTAATTTCCTTCCTGATTTACAGAAGTTTTTTATTTTATTTTTGCAAAACAGACCGTTTCCTTAGAGTGTTCCCTTTTATGGGGTGCTTTTACAGTGTAACACAGCGTGGTAGCCCAACAGGATTTATGTATCCTGTCAGTTAGCACACTGTATTAAGCTGCACAAGTGGTAGTTCTAATCCAGAAATCCCGCTACAAGCCCCCAATCAGTAAGTGGTTTCAATTCAGCACACCAACTAAGTCAATGCCTAGTATGGGATGCCCAATGCAAACCCTTATTTATATATTTTTATGTCAAAAGCTCTTTTAATTCTGGATGATGTACCCTTATATAACGCCCCTCTCTTTGAATCATCCCGGACTTACTGAGCCAAGAAGTAGGTTTGTTTTGCAAATTAAAAGATTTATTTGAGGAATTGCTCAATATATATATCAAACCTTTATGAATATGAACAATATCTGAATATCACACTTATGAATATTTCTACAATGATCAGCAATGGGTCATGTGACAATATCAACAATCTCTTTAATCAATTACGAGTAGAAATAGGAAGAATAATGTAGCATAGAATAACTTTGTTTGGGTTCAAGGAAATGCAAGGATATGAAAGAATGCAACACAGAAATATAACGATATAAATTCAACCAAAGACAAAGTGATCACTCTTTCCCCCCTTTTACTACTCACTCCCCCCAATATGCAATATGAAGAGATGGAATGAGGGCACACAGGTATCAGGAATAACAATCAACAATTGCAGTTTCAATCCCGATTCCCCCCAGTAAGCTTAGAGAGAACAGTAATGATTTTAAAACAGGTCAATTGCTTTTAGATGTGGTTTGAATTGGATGGGTAAAATGCTAATATTATTTTTGAGAGTTGCTTTGGATTAGTTCAGGTAAATAGGTAAATACTAGCAATGATTGTTGAATGATTAGCCGATGGAAAACGGAATTCAGAAGTTGAAAGCAAGAAATAGCTGTTTTACATGGAGTGAAATTGAGCCAAGGGCAAATTTGCGGCAACTTTTCCGCATGCGAGAAATGCGATTACGGAAAAACTATAAGGAATTGGAATGTCGTTTTGGGTGTGTTTGAAAGCTGAGGATGTTAGCTTCAAACTGACATTTAAATTACGTTTCTACGGTCCAGAAGTTACAGAGGTTTTAGTGAAGGTCGATTTTTCTCAAAAAGGTTCAAGATTTCAAAATGAAAGATGTGCTTTAAAGACTAGGAACCAAGATGGATTTATACTAAGGGGCTATGAAAGTGCAAGATACCTAACGGGACAGCCACCAGAACAGGGCGCCTTCCACTCTGACATTTGTCCGCCAGGACACTTGACTTTCTTCAGAAAAATATCAGCGCACAGATGATTATCACTACAATTATCACAGGATTAGATGAATGAGAAGGATTCAGGATGGACAAAAGAGATTCAATAATGCAGTTCTGGATAGGTTGAAATGGATTGAATAGGATTATTTTAAACTAAGAGATGACTATGGACAGTTCTATACTAAATACTCACTACTATGGCTTTGGAATGGAATGGGCCCGTCAAAGATGTGGTCAAGGGTTTGGCTGGGATTCGCTCGCCAACGGACAGGTCTCAGGCACTTGGTTCTGCTCTCAGCAAGGCACTCTGGTCTGCACGGCCTCTTGGACTGGATCTGACGGGTTCTGGGTTACAGCTCAGCTGGACTGATCTGGAACTTGGGTTCTAGCAAGGGTTTTTGGCAAGAAGAAGCAAAACAGCTCAGCCAAGCTGTTTAATGGTTTAGGCCCTGTGGAAGTTTAGGGGTTAAAATCAGGTTGCTAGATTTTAAAGGCCTGCTGAAAAGGGTTCAGCTTTTTGGGTTAGGCCTCTGCTGCAGGGTTCTGGAGTCTGGTTCTGGAGTCTGGTTCTGGAGTCTTCCTGCAGAGCGCTTCACCGGTAGATCAGTGATGAGTGAAAGTGTTTCTGTCTGGGTCCTCAACAGTCCCTATTTATCCATCTTCCAAAGGGGTGGGGAGGCTTATTATACAATGCCCAACCCTCTAAGGATTTGATAGGTCAGAGAATTCCCCCTCTCCTGATTTGAGAAATGAACAGTGTGTCATGATGTGTCATCATGTGTCAGAGTAACACTGTGTTTATGGTCCAAAGAAAAAAACTCCCCTTTGTGTGAAAATCTACTTTTCATAAAAAACATATTTCCAATATCACAAACTTATCGATAATGCATATTTACATTACAGATTACTTAAGGTACGCTTCTGTCAAAGTCTCATATTCCTATGCGTTTTGGTTCACAAATGACAGTTTTTCACGCTTTTGGTTGGTTACACATTTTCGGATCTGTACAATTATTTACACATACATGTACATCCCATCTGGGCATATTCCTGTAAATTTTCAAATTTTTCCCATAATCACAACTGCTACAAAGTCCACATTTTGATAGTTCAGTCTGAGAACATAGCACAGATTCCAGATTAGTTTTAAACTGTGAGCGAATTGTTCATTTTAATAACCTATAAATCCCATATTTTTATCAGTTCAGTACAATTCGCTATAAGTCTTTTTCTAAAACATACAGTTACTTTAGTTTCAAAACCACAAATCACATTTTCAGTCTGGCCCACCTCCAAGGCTTGGCTGAGTCAGAGAGTCACATCGGCTTCTTCCTGCCAGGGCAATTGGTGTCAGTCACACCCGAATTAGCATTTTCATTCAGCTCAAGGGAGTGCCCCTCCATTTCCTTTCATACTTGCCTGTCAGATACTCAGCAGAGCACAGGGGAAAATATTCCTTTGTTTAGGGAGAAGGTGTGGAATGTGTTTGAAGCTCAGTGTGGCTAACTTTAACTTTTAAACACAATGTCTGAAATTGTCTTGTCCTAAAATATAAATTACATTTTTAACAAATACATCAACCAATTTCTTAATTCAAGCCTTTTAATGTATAGTTCTGAATTGTATCCACCTCTTAGGCTTCTGATGGCAAGTCTTTCTTTGAGTTCAATGTACAACTTTAAACATGACAGGTTTTAGAAATTGCCAGCTTTTGACAGAGGTGAGTAACGGTATTGCGCCCATTTTCAACATAATTTTCCAAGCAAGCAATCTTCAATGTGGATTTTCTTCTGATAAGTGTACTTCTGTGGACATTGTATTTATGTGGATTCTTGAAGTAGAATGATGTTAACACCCAACAAGGAGGTTGGATCTTTTGGGTGGTTTATGAGCCATGATTTTTGCAAATTTGACAACCAAGAAATACGGATTTTCACACAGCTCTGTGTTTCTTTTTGCAATAAGCATTGCTTTTTCAAGTAGTTTCAGGTGACTCTGTGGGTAGCCAAATGATGGGTTTTGGCAGTGGTCTTCTGTGTTACCACCGACATAGGCAAAAGTGAATTGGCGGCCTATTTTTCAGGTTCTCCTATGCACTTCTGGGTGATTTTTAGCAAACACCATAATGCTTTCCGGCAGCCATTTCTGATGTTTCTGATGCACAAAAGTGCTGGACCTCTGATGCACTGCTCACAACCATGGACCGGGAGAGCTCTGTGCACACAAATCTGATCCATTATCCCTCCCACCAAAAAACACTTTTGCAGTGCCCTCTGAATCATCATCCTTGCACATTCTGTGCAGCGTATATGGCCCCTCTGACCTACGTCCATCAATTTGCAATTGTTCAAAAGCTGTTTGCTGATGATCCTCAGAGGTACACTTCAAATCTAACCCCTCACTAGCATACATACCCATTCAGACCCGAAACCCCCCACCCCATATCAGCATACAGACTAACAAGCATACACGATGCATACATGCAAAGTCCGCCCCTCTCTCACTTTCCATGCTACAAAACTTTTAATCTCCTCCCTTATCATCTCTCGCCTCTTCTACTACTCCTCTTTACTCTTTGGACTACCTACTTCTCATCTCTACCCCCCTCAAATCTATCTACCATTCTGCTGCCCGTACCCTCTGTCTCCTTACCTCCAGAGACTCCATTTCTGCTTCCCTCTCATCCTTTGGCTAGCTTCCCTTTCACTCCCAACTTAAATTTCATTTCCTCTGTTTAGTCTTTAAATCTCTCCATGGTCTTGCTCCCCCTTACCTCTCCTCCCTCCTCTCTTTCTACACTCCCTCCCGCCTCCTTCGTTCAGCTGACCACTTCCTTATTACTGTTCCTCCATCCCTGTGTACCCCCTCCCATTTCCGATCATTCCAGCACCTAGCCCCCCTGCACTGGAACTCCTTACCTCTCTCAATCCGCTCTATACCTACCTTCTCCTCCTTCCGCACTTCCCTAAAATATCTCCTTCTCCATCCCCCACCATGAAACCCTCACCACTTCTTGCTCCCCCTCCTTCCTTTGTCTCTTCCCCATGATCCTCTCCCTCCCCTTCACCCCTCCCACCCCGTTCTCGCCCTCATACTCCCTTCTGTTTTCCCTCCTCCGTCCCCTCCTCACCTCTCTCTATTACCTCTCAGTTTAATTGCTCTACTCTCCCTCTTCCCTCTCAGTTTAATTGCTCTACTTACTGTTTTGTTGGTTTGATTCATAATTGTAAATTGCTTCTCCTGTTATAATGTTATATGTATCCAGTTGTTAAAATTTACAGCGTTTTGGAGTAAAGCGCTATATAAACAAAATAAATACAAATACATACATACCCATACAGACCTGAACCCCCATCCCATCACAGCATACAGACTAACAAGCATACATCATGCATACGTACCCATACAGACCTGAACCCCCTCACCTCTATCTCAGCATACAGACTAACAAGTATACACCATGCATACATACCCATAGAGACCCAAACCCCCCACCCCAGCATACAGACTAACAAGCATACATCATGCATACATACCCATACAGACCCGAACCCCCAGCCCCATCTCAGCATACAGACTAACAAGCATACACCATGCAAACATACCCATACAGACCTGAACCCCCACCCCATCTCAGCATACAGACTAACAAGCATACACCATGCATACATATCCATACAGACCCGACCCCCCCCACTGCATCTCAACATACACACAAAAACAGATACACAGGCAGGCAGACCCGGCATCCCCCCGACTCCCCCACCACCGCATCTCGACATTAATACAAAAAGAAACATACTGACTAGCAGACCCGACAATCCCCCCCACCACCGCATCTCAACATACACACAAAAACAAACATACTGGCAGGCAGACCCGACACCCCCCCTCCATTGCATCTCAACATAAACACAAAAACAAACATACAGGCAGACCCAACACCACCCAACCACCACATCTCAACATAAACACAAAAACACAAAATCAAACATAAAGGCAGGCAGAACCGACCCGCCCCCCCCACCACTGCATCTCAACATAAACACAAAAACCAACATACAGGCACAGACCCGACACCCTACCACCACTGCATCTCAACATAAACATAAAAAACCTACAGGCAGGCAGACCCAACACCCTCCACCGCATCTCAACATTAACACAAAAACAAACATATGGACAGGCAGACCCGACACCCCCCTACCACTGCATCTCAACATAAACACAAAAACAGACAGGCAGGCAGACCCGGCACGACCCCCAACTTACCGGACGTGCCTAAAAGCAGGCTAGCTGGAACGCTGGTGAGGTTTCTGTTACTACGGCTGGCGTGGCAAGGCTGAAATGCCTTCCAGCACCAAGCCTTATTGACCACGCCAGCCATAGTGCTGGCACTCCGTTGGTGCAGCACACATGCACTACGTGACTCATAGCAGCTACGTGGTGCATGTGCACTGAGCCAATGAGGGTCAGTGTTTCATCTGGCCTGGAAGACCAACAAAGACTTTTCATAATGGAGAGGGGCCGATGCTGCTTGCGAGCCGCACTCCATTAGGATAGTCTTAATTCCTGGTGGGCCAGACAAAACAGCATGGTGGGCCGCAACTGACTCGTGGGCCGTAAGTTGTGCACCCATGGTCTACGGTATTGTATCTTGGCATCAAAGTTTTATCATTCATATGCTGGTTAATTGTGTTCTTGTCGCTTGCCACATATGCTTCATACACTGTTCTCTTCAGTTTTCACTATACAATGTTGCCGCTTGAAACTTTGGTTTCAACAAAGACCGGTCTGGTATCGGTCTCCCCAACTCACCGGCTTGCTGATTACACTGGCACTGCTTTGTTGTAGGAGCCAAGGACAGTACCACAGCGGCAAACGGTTCTCTCCACCTTGCAGGAGAGCATCGGGTACCTCAGACACACAATGCAGGGTTCTTCAACCTCGATTCCTGGTCTTACGTTTCCTATTCTCGAAGGTTCATGAAAGTAACCGTCTTTCATTGAAAAAGTCAAGGACACTTCCCTCCTTGCTATCCTCTTCGGTTTTGCAATCTTTCGCCTTGTATTAAATGGCCATCTTGGAACTGCTGCTTCCTCGTGCCCTATGCCTTGCTCAGAGTGTTCTTTTGTTCACCGCCTTTTATCCGTGTGGGGAAGCCTGATGGAAGTCAAGTGTGTGTAATGTCAGTAATTGCCTGACCCTACCTGACCATTGTACTGGGACATGTCAGGTATAACACTCGGGTGTTAGTTTGGTTTCTCTCACAGTGAGCTGTCAGTGAGAACGTGTTTTGTTTGTGTTGGGAAAGGGGGTTGGGGGTTGAGTTCCTAAGTATCCTACCTGGTATGATGGGATAAAGGTGTTACAGGGAAGGGGACACCGTGTCTCACCATCCAGTGTCCCACTTACACTCCCTGAGGGCCCCTCACCCAGGTGACCCTCCCGCACTGGTCCACCCCCAGGAACTGGATCAAAAGCTATGGCTGTGTCCTGGCCACCTGGATGACAGATCCCTAGGGACTAGCGGCTGAGATACCTTCAGGTTTCTCACACTTCCCAGTCTCAATGAGACATATTAGCATTATCATAATAGTACCCATTCGTGAGTGTGACCTCTAAATACTAAGCTGGTCCTGGTGCTTACAGAAGACCTTCTGACATATACCTTTGTTAAAGACAATGCTTTCAGTAGTTTATGGCAAGTGCTGATGTTCACTGTCAAATTCCCAAGCTAAAAGTAATGGGCATGCAAGCTAATTCCTGAGTTGTATGATGCAGTGGTTCTTGTGGTGAAAAAGACATTGGGAAGGTCAGCCAAATGCCTATATATATATGGCTGTAATGGCACACAGGGTCACCTTCTTACCTCCTCCCCACATTTTACCGGATAATAATGTACCCACACACTAGGAAGAATGTCCCAAGCATGTATGTATTCTTCTTCTCTGGAACACAGACTTTAGGACCACCACTGTCTAGAATACTGCATGTAATGGGTCTGGGCCTTTTGTGTGTGGGTCCCATAATATTGCTTTGGGAATATGACTCACTAAATGGAGGGACACTCTTTTTATTACCACTGGGATATAATTTACCAGTTTCTTATCGCTGGTCTGTCACCTCCTCCTCACCTTCCTTACTAGTTGGGTTGGACAGTATCATAAACGTATCTCTCCAAGTGCTGCAGAAGGTTCAGGATGGCCAATGTACCCAGTGAATGGGTGACCAAGATCTTACCTGATGGTTTCACACTTAGCAGTTTCAGCCTCTGCTGGTAAAACCACCTTCGGCACTTTAAAATGATAGCAGGCTTTACAGGACAAGGACAAAGCGGGGTATGCTTCCTGGATTCCATGTAGCTCTGGAGGGACTCTTGAGCCTGCCGTGCACCTTTACTGGGTTCATTGGCTCCTCCTGACCCCTCACTACTGACTGAGCTAGCTCTCCTACACTTCCCTCCACCAACCTCCAATCTGCATGATGTTCCTTCCCTCTTGTACCTCCTCTCACCTGCATGCTCCTCCTTGCTTTCATCTTCCATTACCCTCTCCCCGGCTCCTTTCCTTCCTTTCCAACCTCCTCCTCCCACCTCTCATTTTAACCACCATCATCACTTCCAGCTTCATCATCAACATCAGTGCCACCACAAGACCCACCGTCACTCCCAGCAGGAAAAGCATCTGTTGGGGACAAGGTGGATTGACTGTGTGCTTCATCATATAACATAGCTGTGCCTCACCCTCTTCAGATTCAAGGTTGTAGGACAACAGTTCCACGCCCACTTACACCAACTCAATAATCACCAATGGACAGACCGCTTAGCCTTTTCCTCAAGTGAAATATTCGCAACAAAAGATGTACCTAATAAAAGGTTTCCCAACAACATTGAAAACAGCCTTTCCAAAACAAACTGTCTTTACTAAACAAAATTGATTCCAAACTACAAAATAAATAGCAGAAATATCAAAGGTTTCACACAACACAACATACAAAACACACTATGCTACTCCCCAGCAAGAAATCAACTGATAGCCTACTATCCCTCCAAACACTATACAGCTCCTCCTACTGTGGATGATGAAAGACAATTATTCACACAGACACACACTCAGATTATAAAATGGCTCTTATATGGCCTATTTATTAACCAAATGCATAGACAAGTGCATAAAAATAACAAGAATAAGAAATAATAAAAGTAGTTTAGAAATAATACATCACCATTGATACACTGTTAAAGAATGCCTTCATCAGGCCAGAAAAACTGCACTGGAACTCTCCCCCACAGACAGGCAGAGATATCTTGATATCAACAGGCCTGGAAAGATGCGTCCATCTACCAGCAAAGCTTTCTCTCCTATCTGACTGTCTGGGCGCCCCTCTTTTTAAGCCACTGCAAATGCATAATGGCATTTTCCAAAACCTTCTGGCTTTTTCCATGTCTCTGCTGATTCAAAAGTTCCCTTGGGCCCCCGGCCAGAGTGACCCTTAGCAACCCAAAAAGGAAAAGCTTTTCCCTTTCTCATGAAAGAAGCAAAAATAACTACATTCCACAACCACATTATCAATTACCAGATAGCACCTGGCTCAGTCTTAGCCATCTATGCACGTAGCTTCTCTCCAACATGTCCTTCAAGCATTGAAAAATAACATAAGCAATAGACAGCACTGAAAACATGTTTACCAATGGAATGAAATGAAAAGAGTTTGCATCAATTGCAGTTTCCACTAAGGCCAGAAGAAAATGTCCATTATATCTCTGGGTGCACTGCACGAAAGCGCTATAATATAGTAAAATGTGCACATAGAAGCAATGTTTTAGCCAAAATCATTACATGCACCCAACTCACAAAAGTTGCAAGTTTCTTAAATAGGCGACTCAACTTGCTTTCAGCCAAATAATGTACCCGAATCCTTGCATAAGTACTTGCATAAGTACTTGAGTCCCATGCAAACATTACAACCTCAGACAAATCTTTGTGCAGGCTCTGAATATGAGTTCCGGCTTCCCAGTGTCACCTGAAATGTTTGGGCACCTCTGTTCACTCACGGTCTCCCAAAGATGCACCTCAATCCAGTAGTTTAGCCTACAGATATTTGGCATCGAATTTCATGTCTTAGTCCAAATATCTGTACTCTATATCGCATTGATGTATGCTGATTGTAACATTTTCAGTACTCTTCCTGGGTTTAGGGATTTATTCATTAGCAATTGAAGGTTTGAGGCCGGCGTTCTGTGGTTGAGGGTTCGCTTTTGGTTCGAATTGATTGAGTGTTGTGGTTCTGGTTTCTGGCGGTTCTCAGGATGTGCTTTTGGTAGGTTGGCTTGCATCAATGGTTTGTTGTATTGCTTCTATTTTTGCTCTCAGATGGGTTGTGATGTTGTCACATAGGGATTGTGATGGTACAATGCGTGTGTTGCATAAGGTTGTCTTTCTAATTTCCTTGATGATTTCAAAGAGTTCTTTTTGTGGGTTTGTTGCTAATTTGATTCCTATAGTTTAATATGATTTTTTTTTGGTTTCAGGACTTCTGATTTGTAAATTCGGATTTGTTGTCAGTATTTGTTTTTGTCCAATTGCTTGTTGTGTTTTCTGCATTGATTTTCCAATGTTCAGTTTATTTTTTTGAGTTAACTCATTTCTTCTGCGAACCATCGTGCTGCAAATTTTCTTTGGGTGGGTTTGAAGAGTCTTGTAGGTGCTAGTTTTTCTAGGACGTCGGAAATCCAGGTATCAAGTTTCTCTTTTGCTGAGTCCGGTGCTATTCTATTTAGCTGGTAGGTGTTTGGTTTGGTTGATTCCAGTAAATCTGTTAGCGTTCACAGTTCAAGACTCTTCCAGTTTCTTTCGTTTGTCGATGGGAGAGTTAGGTGTGTGGGCATCATGTGGTTTGTAATTTTTTTCGTGTTCACTCCAAATGATTGGTATCGGTTGGGCGGCGCTCAAGAGTCCATCTCTGCAGAAGATTGCCTCTAAAGTTTGACCAGTACTGTCAGTGGGACCGTTTACTATTTGAAGTAGAGGGCTTCCAGTAGGAAGCTGAGGGATATGTGGTTTCATTTTCTCTTTTGAACCAGATCTTGAAGTCTCCCAGGATGACTATGTTGTCATGACAAGCAGAGAGGTTGGCAATGGCGTCAGTGAGATTCTTGGCAAACTTGGGGTTGTAGAATGGCAGTTTGTAGATCAGGAGGAACAGTAGGTTGGATTGGTTGTTGAGCTTGATGCTGATTAGGAGTGATTAGCAATCTTCTATGTCGGCTGAGGGGAGTGGAGTAGATGTGGGATTTGTGTGCTAGTGCAATTCCTCCCCTTCAGTTTCCCCTGTTAGAGTGTATTAGTTTGAAGTTGTCAGCTATGGCTTCATGGGTGATTGTTTTTTAGTTTTCCGACAGCTATATTTCTGTGTGGAAGAGCATATCCGTGCCGCCTTTGCCGAAGAGGTCATAAATGTCTGTTTTGTTCTTACCATTGAACGTATGTTGACAAGACTGCTGTGTAGCATGTGTGTTTTTTCTTGGTCTTTATTGCATATCATTTCTCGTCTCTCGGTTGGGGTGGTGCCTGTCATATTTATGTTCTCTCTTGGATGAGGCTGTTATTTGCTGGTTGTGTTGTTGTGGCCTCTACACCTTCATTGAGGAGTTCTATTAAGTTGAGTGATGGGTTTCCTTGTTCTGATTCATAGTAGTCAGGCGTTCAGTTGTTTTTGTGGTATTTTTGCCAGTGTCTGGCAATGTAAAGGGTGTGATGTTTAGGGATTCTAGCTTGGCTCTGATTCTTGTTGGGGTTTTCCAAAAATATTTTTGGAGTTGGTGGGTTCTGTGTGTTGTGGTGTGTGGTTTGGTAGTCTGGTGGGGTCCACTCTAGGTTTCGTTGGGTCATTCATTGTGGTTGTTTTGTTTTCAGTAGGATTTTAGGTGGAGAGGTAACAGGATATATATGCTGTTTTTGTTCTTGTCTTAGTCTGTACATTTAGTCTGCTTAGCTGTGATTGGTGGTTAGGAATTCTGGTAGGTGATTCCAGTTCAACGTGGGTGTGATTTAATTCCTCTTTCTTGTTCTGTTTTCCATTCTTGTTTCTTCATCCGTCTTGTATTGTGGCATGTTTGTGGTCTTCATGTGTTTGCCTGTTGTGGCTCAGTGTTGCACACCGAGTTTGGTTGTGCGATTATGTTGGTTTCGGTGGTAGGTTGCCTGCTTGTGCAGCTCTCTGATGTTGTTGGTTCTAATGGTTTTGATCCGCTATGTGAGTCGTGGTGTATAATGGTTTTAGGCTGGGTGGATTGTTGTGAGTTTACATGTACTGCCATAGCTCCCTCTGGTTCTAGGTTTGCGCTAGCTTGCTTTGTCCCCATTGTTGCGGAATTTGCAATTTTTTCTGGATCTGTTGTGCTCCTGGGATGGCTTTTTCCTTTGTCTCGTGGTAGATTGATGTGCGGCGACCCACAGTGGCATGTGCCTCACTGTTCTTGTAGGATTGTGGTGGCCTGCTTTTTGTCCTTAGTCTTGTATTCAGGTTTGTCATAATTCCAGGGGTGGTTGCCCTCCAGGGGTTGATTTAATTCCTGGTAGCAGCGATAGATCAATGTTCTACAACACACAGTGGGGATAGTCTCACTGCGGTTGTAGTTTGTGGTGGCTTGTTTTATTTCTGCCGTTTTGGATACAGGTTTGTCATATGTTCCTGGGGTGAGAGCACTCCAAGGTTGATTATTTTCCTGGTCTCATGGATACGTCAATGTGTTGCAAACACACAGTGGCCTCTGCCTCGCTCTGGTTACAGGATTGTAGTGGATTGCTTCTCTACAGGGTCTTGTCTCGCAGTTGAGTTCTTGGCTACTGAGATGTGCAGTGTTTCAGTGGTCACAGAGGTGGAAGCCTCCCTTTGGAACGTGTCTCATGGTTGTGTTATTGATTTAGGTTGGTTCTTTGGATTTAGGTGGATGAGGTTTAGTTTGGTGTCAGGGTTCCCACACAGACACAGATTCTATGTGGGTTCAGGACCAGGGTATAACTCTGTCAGAATCTTGAGTTTGGGGATTGTGTATCCAATGCTGTGGGATTCAGATGTAATGACATCCCATAGTATTGAAATTCAAAGGTGGTGTGTTCAGCAGAACCTGAGTATGGTGCTCCCTCTCTGTGGCAGACTTCAAAAGTTGGGCAACCCAGCAGCTGCAAAGTTTTAATGTGGGTGCAATCCAGCTGCACAGGAGTTTGATTGTGGCGGCAACACCGACCACAGAAAATTCAAATGTGGTGCAGGCCACACAGTAGTAAATTCAAATGTTCTGCAACCCATTGTAGGAGAGGCATGGTATCACAAGTATGACACTCACACAATGGGTACAATTTGTAAAACCTTTATTGAAATGGTTGAAGAAACTCCTACTTTGCCCTGCATCTAAGATGGGAGTAGTCTCAACCATCAAATATTAAAGATCACATCCCTTATGGAGTCTGTCAAATGAAAATGGCCTATGCTAACAAAACCTAATGCCTGCCCTATCTCTTGTACAAAAAAGTGTAAGAAGGAGAAATGTATGAAAAAGGAAAAATCAGTGTGCAAATGAATAAATGTGATTGAACCAGTGCTCCTCCCCATGTTAAAACTCACGTGGTTAGTCTGTCCCTATAGGCAGGATGACACACTCTGGCTTGACTTCCATCACAATGAACAGTTCCAAAACATGAATTGAGACCTGTCTGGCCTTCCGCGTTAAAGTCTCTTTTCCTGACATCCAAAATAATGTTTCAACCAAAAAGTTCACAAAGGTCCCCCTCTGTCGGGCTCAGAACTTTCACCACACAGTTCTCGTATGTCCTCCTCTGTCGGGCTCAGACCTCTCACCATACAGTTCCCCTAGGTCCCCCTCTGTTGGGCTCAGACCTCTCACGATACAGTACACCACAAACCTGTATGGGGGCTCCCTTCCCCAAGCTTGTTTCACTTCGGGTCTCCCTCTGACGAGCTCGGACCACTTTCGTAGGTCGAAGGCTTTTGAATGTGCGTGGCTTTCTTTACAGACCACTGCCGGACAACTTCAACTCAGTTTACAGTTCAACTTTCACTCTCTCCTTCTCTAGGACTAAAAATGCTTCATTCCGCTTTATCGCTTTAAACAACTTACTTTTCACAGAGACTTTCGAGTGGGATACTTCCTTTCACCGGACCAATGCCTTTCCCTGATTCTCATTCACACGCATGTAGCCTTTACTTGTGATAACATTTTGCTACTTCAAACTTTAACACACACCGGTCTTTCAGGTTGCTTGCCAACTCACCGGCTGTTTGTGTCTTTTCTTGGTTTTGCCATTCCCAATTCACCAGTCAAGGTTAGTACCACAGGCTTGGCCTCGCCTCCTCAACTCTGCCGTTCACCCGGGAGGGTCGCTGGTGTCCTTGAAACATAATACAATCTTCATTTGTGCGATCTGGTCTTCTCCACGTGTCCCTCGCTGCCTGTCGGAGGCAATGACCTCTAGTAAGGATCTCCTGGGTGTGCCTTTGTCCCAGAAGCCCTGCTTGTAGTCGGGCTCTGCCTTGCTCAGAGTGTGTCTTTGGGTTCTGCCTTGTATACGTGTGAGGAAAGCTAATTGGTATCAGGTGTATGCACTTAGAGTCAAGTGCCTGACTCTGCCTGACCCGATTAGTTGGACATGTCCAGTGTGATGTGTGAATGTTAACGTTGTTACTCTCAGTCACCCTCTCCCTCGGCCCAGTGTTTGTGTAACAAGGGGGGTGGTTGGGGACCTCGGAGCATCCTAAAATATAGGATGGGTTGGATAAACAAAATAGGGGGGAATACCATGTCTCACCATCAGTGGCCTCCGCGCTACTCCCTGAAGACCCCATACCCAGGTGATCCTCCCACACTTGTCCACCCCCAGGCTTCCAGAGGTATCTCTGTCCAGTCCAAAGGTGATGGCCATGCCATGGCCACCTGAGAGAGAGATCCCCATGGACGAGCAGGTGAGACACCCTCTGGTTTCTCACACCATGTGATAGCCAATGTGGGTGTGGCGCAACTCATGCAGCAGCAAGATTCTGTGGTGCAATACGTTTGGGATGTTCTTTGAGGCAGGGTGAAGATGCGACAAAGCACAAACACTGTTAAGGTACCAAGTAGCAAACCAACATTAGGAGCAGTTTGGAAGGAAAGGTGTAAGTTGGGATAATGCACAAATGTTGGTGAGACTCAATGTGGCAAAAACCTACCTTTGTAACACCCCTGGGGGCAGATTGCAAGTGTGGCAAAACACAAACAGTGGTGAGTCTCAATTTGTCAAACTTACCTTTGGAATACTCTGGGGGTGGAATGCTGGTGTGGCAAAATGACAAAAAGTGGTGAGATTCAAGGCAGCAAAACTACATTTGTAACCCTCTGGGTGCAGATTGTCAGTTTTGGTAAAACACAAACAGTGGTGAGATAAACAGAGCAGCAAACATATGTTTGCAACACTCTGGGAAGCAGAGTGCAAGTGTTATAAACACACTCAGTGGAGAGATAACAAGACAGCAAAACTACCTTTCAAACACTCTGGGGTATAAGTGTGATTTCTGTCAAAGCCCCAAGCAGTGGTATGATAACAAAGCAACAAAATCTGCATTTGGAACACTTTGGAGTAGAATGCAAGTGTGACAATACATGAACAGTGGCAAGACTCTGTTTTTAGACCTATATTTTGAATACTCTGTGGGCAGAATTCAGGAGTTGGGAAAACACAAACAGTCGGGCGATAACCAGTAAAATGCAAGTGTGCTATAATACAATTAGTGGTGTGATAACAAAGCAGCAAAAGCTACCCTTGGAACATTCTGGGGCAAAATGCAAGTGGTGGCAAAATACAAACAGTGGTGCGATAACAAGTCAGCAAAACCAACATTCAGAACATGTTAGGGGCAAAATATATGTGTGCTAAAACACAATTAGTGGTGTGATATCAGAGCAGCAAAATCTACCTTTCGAACTATCTGGGGGAAAAACGCAGGTAGAGGCTGTTACGCTCACCTGATATCCCCGGGGGCATATGGAAGGCTCTGAGATCTGGAATCCTGGATGCGTACTTGCCCAGTGCTGAATAATGAATCTGCAATTACAGAAGGGAGGATTTGTGATAACTGTCTCTAATGGGTGAATCTCCCACCTCCCTCTGACCGATTCCCTTCCCACTGGGTTCTTTTCTCACCTTAGTTATTTGTAGGGTGAGCTATCCGTCCTGCATTTCTTGTGCAGGGGCGCTTGACGTTTGTTGGTGAGCTGTCCAAGTTGCTTCACTGATGCAGTATGCCTTCCTTGGGTGGGCACAGGTCTGCTGTGACCCCGAATCTGCTGGTAGGTTTGTTAATTGCAAGTCTATTTTCTCATTATGGTGGGAATTTGTTAATGTCTTTATCTCCTTCTTTTCAGGTGCGAAGGTCTTGATGCTGGCGTGCCGGATGGAGAGGCACGTTTCTAGGTAAGAGAAAGCACGAAGCGCAGTACCTTTATTGTCTTTTAAAGCTAACCTGTGTTTTCTTCTTCTTCTCCTCACAGGCCACTGTGGTGTTGCGAGTGGATGAGAGCGCGATGAAAAACAGGCCCCCAGAATCTGTTAAGGTAAATACAGAGCTGTGCGGTTGTTTAATATTGAAAGCGAACCTGAATATGTCTCTTTTCCTTTGCAGATGTTGCTGTGGTG
Source organism: Ambystoma mexicanum (assembly GCF_040938575.1). Taxonomy (NCBI): domain Eukaryota; kingdom Metazoa; phylum Chordata; class Amphibia; order Caudata; family Ambystomatidae; genus Ambystoma; species Ambystoma mexicanum. Next base: position 780,955,058 of record NC_090935.1, on the reverse strand, counting down.
CTCCGGATGGAAGCATGGCGTAGCGCGATGGAATTCAGGCAAGACTGTTGGAATTCGATGTTTTGGAAGCGCACGTTCTCATATTGTTTTTCCCTTTCTCGTTATTGCAGGTCGCAATGTTTGAAAAACAGCTGTGGTAGCAATTTTGCGGGAAGTCCTTAAGCTAATACTCACAGGTGAGTAATGTTTCTTCTTCTCTCGGTTTCCACAGATTGCAGCCCAGTTGAGATGCTGAGTGCTGGATGGTGTTTTCTCAGGTAAAACAGAATAATCTTGTTTTTGTTCTTGCAGGATTGCAGGAAGATGCTGAAGACCAGGAGCTGGACACAGTGAGCGTCACGCTGCTGGTGCAGAATAACATAAAGCGTGTTCTGCAGTCAGGGTGTGGTTTATATAGCCCAGGTAGAGTAGTACCAGGGAAAGTAGTTCCAGGCCTGCCACACCGAAAACACTAGACCGCATGGCTTGGTTCTTAGAACTAGACTGTGTGGGTGCTTCCATGTTGGATTTAAAGGCCCATGTACATAAATGGGACCTAGTTTGAACAACCCTTCCTTCCTAGATATGAGCCGGGTGCCAAAGGCGCCAGGACTGGCTCCAGGAGCCCCTTTGCAGTGGTTTTAAGGCCCTCAGGGTTCTGGTGGGAGCCTGCTTGTGGCACAACTTGTGCCCCCTCACAGTGGTCATGACAGCACACACTCCCAAGGCCCCTCTCATGGTATCCTTCCTGTCTGGTCCGGGTTTGGTGGGGTTATCCAGGTGAAACCTCTTAATCAGATGTGGTGCGTGAATCTGTTCACTTGGTTCCCAAGTTCTGTCTTGAGGCCCGTACCCTTTCCAGTCCACTAAATACCATAGCTTAGATCTGGTATGTTTCGAATCCAGGAATTTTTGTAACTTCAGATTCAGGCTCTCCATCAACTAGCACAGGTTTTGGTGGTGTTAAGACTCGGGTTCCTGGTTGTACAGGTTTTACAAGTGACACATGGAACACCAGATCAATTTGCATGCTTGGTGGTAAGGCTAACTTGACGGCCACCGGATTTATCACCGATTCGATGGTATAGCGTCCTAGATATCTTGGATGAAAGGTCTGGGTGCCTTTTATGGGCACATGTTTTGATGCCCATATCCCACAGGATAGAACGAATTGAGCAATGTCCTTACGCCAGGTTGACCACCAATAATACCGTTTAACCTTGGCTGGAGTCTAAGCAATTCCGGGATGGCCTTCGATCAGGGAATCGTGATGACAATACATGACCAATTCTTGCAGATCTTTACTTGGTACATATAGTCGTTCCCTGAAGTAAGGTAATCCATCCAGAACCATGTGATGTTCATTTTGGGAATTCCATTTCGGTGATCATTAAGGTTTGAATCTTATCTTGAAGTTCACACAGAGTCAATGTGATGGTGAGTCCCAGTAGTTTATCACTTTGGATGATGGCAACAGGGTCCAGGGTCCTGTTCGTTTTCTCCTCAACACCCATACGAGACAAGGCATCAGCCTTCCCATTCCAAAATCCCGGTCGGTATGTTATTACGTAATCGTATTCTGCAAAAAATAGAGCCCACCGCAACTGTTGTGACGATTGGGCTTTTGCTGTCTTTAGGTATTGAAGGTTTCGGTGATCTGTGATTACTGTGATTGTATGTCTGGCACCTAACAGATACTGCCGCCAGGCTTTGAAGCCTGATTTTATTGCCAACAATTCTTTGTCTGTAATTACAAAGTTAAGTTCTGGTGGTGAGAATTTACATGACCAAAAGGCCACGGGATGTAATTAGCCTGTCTCTGGATCTCTTTGAGAGAGAACTGCTCCCATAGCTACACTGGAAGCATCAGTTTCCACTACATAGGGGAGATCAGGGCGAGGATGTCGTAAAAAATTGGCGCAGAGGTGAATCTTTTCTTGAGTTCTTGAAAGGCCTGTTCCGCCTCTTCAGTCCATTGGAATTTTTTGTTGTTTTTTCTCAGTAACGATGTGATTGGGTGGACTATCCGAGAGAAATTTGGTATATATAGGCGATAAAAATTTGCAAAGCCGAGCATGCTTTGGGTTTCTTTAAGTGAAGAAGGTGACGGCCAATTAAGGATGTCATCTACTTTGTGTAAATCCATCTTGACTCCCTTTGGCGAGAGAACAGAACTGAGGAACTCAACTTCGGTGACATGGAAGGAGCATTTCTCGAGTTTAGCGTACAGTTTGTGCTGGCGAAGTTTTGCAAGGACTCAGCAAGGACTGAGCGAACATGTTCCACATGATCTCTTTCAGAGGGGAATACACGAGGATGTCGTCAGTATAGACCAGGGCAAAGACATCCATTAATTCCCGTAATACATCATTCATGAAGTATTGGAACGCTGTGGGAGCGTTGCACAGCCCGAAAGGCATTACCTGATATTCGTACTGGCCATACTTGGTGCGAAACGCGGTTTTCCATTCATCCCCTTTCTTAACACGTACAAGGTCGTATGCTCCTCTGAGGTCTAGTTTGGTGTAGATTCGGGCATCCTTCACTTGGTCCAACAGTTCCGGGATAAGGGGCAAAGGGTAGTGGTTTTTTACTGTGATTTGATTAAGTGCGCGGAAATCGATGCAAGTCCTCAAATCTCCTTCTTTCTTGGGTACGGAGAATAAGGAAGAGGCTGCGAGAGACTTTGACGGATGGATAAACCCATTAGCCAGGTATTGATCCAGATAGGACTTCAAGTGGAGATTTTCGGTTTCCGTAAGTGCATAAATTCGACCACAAGGAACCTGTGCGCCAGGTATCAGGTCGATCTGACAGTTATAGGGCCTATGTGGCGGTAATGTGTTAGCCTGTTCCTTCTGAAAAACATCTTGATTATCCTGATATTCTATTGGTAAGGTGTCCATTGGTTCCGCGATGCCCGATGCTATTCCTTGTACAGATTTCAGGTTTGGCTGTGGTATAGATTTCAGGTAGCAAGCGTGGGTGTATTCGTCAGAAAAGGTCAGTCTCTTTGCACGCCAGTCTATGTGGGGATTGTGAGTTACTAACCATGGCATCCCTAAGATCAACCGGCACTGAGGAGCTTTGATAAGGTCAAATGTTATTGCTTCTTGATGTCCATCCTGACACAGAAGGGTTAATTCTGTTGTGCATTGGGTTACTAGCCCTAAAGCAATTTCTGTACCGTCAACAGTAGTTACCTTTTCAGTTGTTGGTTTTGTGCATAAGGGAAGTCCCATTTCTGTTGCCAGATCTCGACCTATGTAATTACCAACTGCTCTGCTGTCTATATATGACTCTATGGCATGCATCCGTGATGGCTGTTGCTGATTGATCAAGGTTACTGGTGGCCAAAATGTGAGGTCTGTGACTCATCCTTCTCGCTCGACAATCAGACCTCTACGCTTGCCGGGCCTGGTAGTTTTCCGATTCCTTTCCGGCATCTTTTTTCTCTGTAGCGCCTACCACCTTCCTTGGAGGTTTCCCTGGGCATTCTTTGAGGTAGTGACCCGATTTACTACAGTATAGGCATAACTGTCGCTGTCTCCTCTTGTCTCTTTCAACCTTGGTTAAAGGGGGTCGTACTCCTCCAATCTGCAAGGGTTCTGTGGTATTTTCTGTTGGACGTTGAACATTATCTTTTGAACGTACGTACATGGTATGACTTTCAAGTCTACTTTGGTCTGTTCTTCGATCCTGTAATCTGTGGTCCAACTGAACTACCAGGTTGATAAACTCTGCACAGTCTTTAGGTGGGTCTACCACTTGAGTAAGGACATCCTTCAGGTCTCCTCGTAGGCCCTGATGAAACAACGTGATTCTTCTATCTTCTGGCCACCCCGCTTCTACAATCAGTCTATTAAAGGTGGCAATATAAGTCAGCAAATCTTGATTCCCTTGGCCAGGAGTTCGTTATCAAGAGTTTGTCCATGCAAGTGTCGAGCAAATAACTTTTCCATCTCCTGTTGAAAACCCCTGAAGTTCTGCGGTAATGGGTCATCCTGGCTCACTAAAGGTGCCGACCAGTCTGCGGCACTTCCACTCAAATATGATAACACGAAGGCCACCCTTGCCTGGTCGTTTGGGAAAGCCCCAGGCCTACAAAGAAAATGGAGGTGGCACTGGTTCATGAATGTTGCGTGCCTTCTGGGGTCTCCATTAAACCGTTCTGGTGGTGCCAGGGGTACTGCTCCCAGCAACATTATCTGTTTTGGATTGACTGATGTTGGTGTAGCGACGGATGGGGTGAATCCGGGCAATGGAGCATGACCCACGTGTGTTTGTAGTAGCTATTTGCTTAGTTTATCAGTACGTTCTTTTGTGCCTATTAACTCTCGTCTTAAGGCATTGGTTTCCTGCCGGGCTTCGTGTACGTCGGAGTGTAATTGTCCCAAAAGCTGGGCTAACTGATCAGTTTCAGATGTCTCCATGACGCCCAGGTGGATAAGGTTTAAAGGCTTTGTGTTCAGTTACGCTCACCTGATATCCCCGGGGGCGTCTGAAAGGCTCTGAGATCTGGAACGCTGGATGCATAGTTGCCCAGTGCTGAATAATGAATCTGCAATTACAGAAGGGAGGATTTGTGATAACTGTGTGTAATGGGTGAATCTCCCACCTCCCTCTGACCGATTCCCTTCCCACTGGGTTCTTTTCTCACCTTAATTATTTGTAGGGTGAGCTATCCGTCCTGCGTTTCTTGTGCAGGGGAGCTTGACGTTTGTTAGCGAGCTGCCCAAGTTGCTTCACTGGTGGAGTACGCCTTCCTTGGGCCCAGGCCTGCTGTGACCCAGAATCTGCTGGTAGGCAGGTAGGTTTGTTAATTGTAAGTCTTTGGTCTGTTTATGGTGGGAATTTGTTAATGTCTTTATCTCCTTGTTTTCAGGTGCGAAGGTCTTGATGCTGGCGTGCCGGATGAAGAGGCACGTTTCTAGGTAAGAGAAAGTGCGAGGCGCAGTTCTTTTATTGTCTTTTAAAGCTAACCTGTGTTTTCTTCTTCTTCTCCTCACAGGCTGCTGTGGTGCTGCGAGTGGATGAGAGCGCAATGAAAAACAGGCCCCCGAAATCTGTTAAGGTAAGTACAGCGCTGTGCGGTTGTTTAATATTGAAAGCAAACCTGAATATGTCCTTTGCAGATGTTGCTGTGGTGCTCCGGATGGAAGCGTGGCGTAGCGCGATGGAATTCAGGTAAGACTTTGGAATTTGATGTTTTGGAAGCGCGCGTTCTAATATTGTTTTTCCCTTTCTCGTTATTGCAGGTCACAATGTTCGAACAGCAGCTGTGGTAACGATTCGCCGGACCGGAAGTCCTTAAGCTAGTACTCACAGGTGAGTGATGTTTCTTCTTCTCTCGGTATACCACAGATTGCAGCCCATTTGAGATGCTGAGTGCTGGATGGTGTTTTCTCAGGTAAGACAGAATAATCTTGTTATTGTTCTTGCAGGATTACAGGAAGATCCTGAAGACCAGGAGATGGACACGGTGAGCGTCACGCTGTTGGTTGCAGAACAACACGAAGTGTGTTCTGCACTCAGGGTGTGGTTTATATAGCCCAGGTAAAGTAGTACCAGGGAAAGTAGTTCAAGGCCTGCCACACCCAAAACACTAGACTGCATGGCTTGGTTCTTAGAACTAGACTATGTGGGTGCTTCCATGTTGGATTTAAAGGCCCATGTACATAAATGGGACCTAGTTTGAACAGCTCTTCCTTCCTACATATGAGCCTGGTGCCAAAGGTGCCAGGACTGGCTCCAGGAGCCCTTTTGCAGTGGTTTTAAGGCCCTCAGGGTTCTGGTGGAAGCCTACTTGTGGCACAACTTGTGCCCCCTCACAGTGGTCTTGACAGTGGCAGAATACAAACCGGGGTATGAGAACAAGGCAGCAAAAACCTACATTTGGAACACTCTGGGGCAAAATGCAAGTGTGCTAGAAAAAACAATTAGTGGTGTGATAACATATAAGCAAAATCTACCTTTGGCACTCTCTGGGGGTAGTGCAAGTAGAGACAGAATACAAACAGTGGCAAGATACCAAATAGGCGTCTATTACCTGTGAATAGCTGTAGAGCATGGTGTTTGGTGGGACTGGGTGCCAGGGCAAACAGGCAAACAGGGATGATATGTGCTCAAAAGGAGGCGTCCTTTGCTTGTGCACTTCACCGGCTGCTCGGCAAGGCTGCCCTGGGAGCAGTGTTTAAGAAATGGACAGTGGGAGCGAGAAAGCAAACAATTAACAAAAGACTAGGCCACAAAGACAGTGTACGCTAGGAGCAATCCGGCTCATAATATGAATTGGAAATCACAGTAAAAACACAGATTTATCCCTCCAAAAAGGCACCAAACCGCCCTTAAACTACTTGCCAAGTGGTTGCTGTGGAGGATGGCTATATATTACAATCAAGAAGGCAGGGGAGAGCAATAAGAGAGCACTGCAAAAGCAAAAGGACAGGGACGCATGACTGCCTCAGCCAATTGCTATAGGGAAGGGAGGGAAAAGGAAAAAGGCCAGAAACTAACAAAGTACTGGAACACAAAGACAGTGCACTCTGGAAGCAATCCAGCTAGGCAAAAGAGATTGGAAATCACAGTAAAAACACAGATAGATCCCTCCAAACAGGCACCAAACAGCCCTTAAGCTTCTTACCAAGTAGTTGTTGTGTAAGATGGCTATAGACTACAATCAAGAAGGCAGGGGACAGCAGCAAGAGAGGACTGCAAACACAAAAGGACAGGGACACCTTACTGCCTCACCCATTGATATAATGTGCCTAATGCATTTAAATACAGCACAGCTGTTATTTGCATGCATTTACTACCCATAGGGCAAACAATGACAATTACAAGGAGGGGAAGTCGGCACATGGTCCCATTCAAGCAATGACCCGTTTTCATCGGCCATACTCATTTGCAAGGTTTTTATAGATAATTATTGTTTCATAATACAGAATATATTAGAGAAAGACAGGATTTCAGTATCACATGCATAAATATTACGATTGGAATTAATATTCAGTCAAACAAAATTCTATTTTATAATGTTAAGAAATCTACAAGCAGTTATAACAAGCATATATTAGATGTCTTAAATATGGGATAAAGCATCATGTTATAAGGACATTGCAAGTCACAAGGAGCTTTGTGACCAAACAGAGGAACAAGCTCGAAGGCTGAGTTGTTTTATAAGGTCACAGAACTCCTAGGTGACTTACTTATAATACCTGACCACACGCTGTGAGCCCCTTTAATTCCTCGCCTCTTGCATTATATAATGTAAGAGATGTTCCATTGGCTGATGAAAATAATCAATGTTGAATCTCTTTGGATCTAAAAGAGCAAAAATCCAGCCCGCAATGTGTTGGAAAAAAATAGTTCAATCACTTTAATAAAGATTTATCAGAAAAACGTTTTAATTTTGTGCTTTAAATTAGAAATAAAATGCAGATTCTTGCTCACATGCATGACACTCCAGCAATGCACAAATAAAACATTCTGCCATAAACAGTTTCTTTCAATTAATGAGTATAAAGGGAGACAGAAAACAATTCTCCAGGCAAGGAATTGTAAAAGCTTTCCACAGTTTTAATAAGTTCTGCAGTGACAGCTGCAACTCTCTCTGCTGGCTCAAGCAATAGACATAGTTGCATCACAACTGAAGCATAATAACTGATTACAGAGCAGTTGTGATGTCATTTTCTTGTTAAAGGTCGGTTGTGATGTCACAACTCTCCTGTAATATAAAACATTATTTCCAGGCTTCTATACAGATATGCGCCATGTATTATACATATCTAACAGAATAAATATTCATAGAACATAACAACAATCATAGGAGCCTAGGAACTATGAGTTGGATGACATCATATAGTATTTATTTAAGGAGAAAATCATTCATGTTATCATGGCAGCCATTGACACAACTTGACGATAACAACTGGTCATTTTTTTCTTTCATGGAAACCAAAAACCCTTATAAAGAACATCATAAGTCACGTATTTAAAAGGAGAAATCTATTAATTTTAACACGGCCACCACTAATACTAAATGAAGACACCAACTAGTCCTTCTTTGTTTCATGGAGGCCAAAAACCTTTACAAAGAATATCAAAATGATCATACGTCAGTGTAAACGTTAATCGCACAAGGTAGCAGTTATCAGGCTGCTTTATTCAACATCGCCACACAGAGCTGGCTGGTAATTACTTGAAACATAATTAGGTAATGTGTTTTCATTTTGATTATATTTAATGATCCATTCTAACATGGCCACCAAAGATAAGAAATAAAGATTACAGCTAGTCCCTTTTTTGGTTTATGGCTACCAAGGACCTTTAAACAGAAAAACAAAATGGTCCCTCTGCCACGTTAGCGTAAATGGCAACGACAAGAGGTAGCAGTTACCGGGCTACTTAACTTTGGTATCACCATACAGAGGTGGTAAGTGACCACACATCCAGGGAATCTTTTTAATGTTAGGTTATTTTCAAAAGTCCTTTAAAAATATAGCTATAGAAGAAGATATTTGAAATAAAATAATACATGGTATTTTTTGTTGTATTGGAGCAGTGCATTAATTTTGAGGTAAAACGGCGTTTAAGAAAGGATATTCAAGTTATTATCAGCCATTCTTTAAAACAACACAAGGTAGTGTGCAGAATAACCACATTGGATAATATCAAGGCAAGTACAAAACCAGGTTAATATAGTAGCAACTTATAATTTAATGCCATTGTGTGTTTTCGCACAAGTTAAATTGAAAATCCATTTAATTCACAGATATCAAGTGGATAGTGATTTTGTTCCCATAAAAAGACATACAACATCAATCCAGGAACAATTTGCTAACATTGGAGCCACTTTTTTCATAACAAGGTAACATATATTACACTGTATAAATAGAGCAAGTTACGTGAATGAAAACAATACAGACTAATGTTGGAAAACATCGCTCATTTCCAAATCAGAGTTGTATGTTTACAAAACCAAGTATTTTAATTGAAAGATATAAACGATTAGAAATAAGAAAGAATTTGGATGCTGTTAAGGAGTGACAGCAAATGGTCGAATAATCACACAGCATGAGCCTGGATGTGTACGCAGTAATTATTTGTTTAATTCTCCCTAAGTATTGGAATTAGAATAATATTTCATATATTAATGTGATTCAGTTTTAATTCATACATTTTTTCTTTCTGATTTTCCATTTCCGGTTCTAGCTTATATACCAATTGCAGGTTTGCTCATATTGAGTTTTTTTATTACGTGTTTGAACGTATAAATTACCAAATTTAAAGGAATGCAATCATTTAATTCCCTGAGTAATCTTATATCATTGAATGTTTGGTATATTTTGACACCACTGTGCGAAACCTGTGTCGGCATAGTTATTTGATTTAGGTTTATGCTGACACAGTGTTTTGTTTCAATAGCAGTACAGCCAGCGAAACTACTCTTATCCTTTTCAAGGTTAGAATAAATATCATTTCATTAAATAATTTGCACTGTTGTAGATTACTTTGAAATTAGAAGTAAAATATGACATGCAATTCTAGAGTTGTCTGGTCTTTAAAGGACCTGGGAACACATTGTTTAATGGAAAGCCTTAATTCAGAATGAGACAGCAGAGCCACCCATTTAATTGTATTCTACTTAACAGAATATAGGACATTTCCTACCAATGAATCAAAATATATAGACGTGTCGGATAGGCCTGGTTGTGCCATCAAGCCTGTTACGTTGCATGTTGTTTGTAATTTGCAATGTTTGCTATTTGCATGACTTCTTGGCACTGATGTCTGTCTGCTGTTGCTGAAAAATTAACATTAAACATGCAATGCAAGAATGCCAACAAATGCCAACATTGTTTCTTTTATACCATTTTATTCCAGGGGTCTTTCAGCAATAGATGATAGGCTAAAAGGCAACTGAACACCCACTCAACAAGCAATATATTTCCCCAAAATACCTACAGTCTCAAAGTTGGGGTTGATTTGGCTAGTTGCCGGTAAGATGGCTCAGTGGCTTGCTGCTGCGACATCTGTGTGTCTGCAGGTTACTGGGTCGACTCCCGGCGTGGGCAACGTAGCCTTTCATCCCTCTGAGGTTGATAAATGAGTATCAACTTTGGTTGGGTGATATTATATGTAAATATGTCCTCTTGAAAGTGTTTTGGCGAAAGCACAATATAAATGACATATCATTGTCATTAGTTGGGTAATATTTCTTCCCACTAAGTGGACATGCCAGTCTGGAGTCGGAAATTAATACCACTCTGCCTGGGTGGGTAGGAAAAGTATAGCATGGCACATTTTCCAGACTGCCTGCCCCTTTCTGACTCGCTGTTCAGTGTACTGTTGAGTAGAATTGGCTCCACTCATCAGTGCGCTTGTCTTAATTCCACAGACTCAGTCACAACCTAGACATTATATGTCCCATAAACTGTGCTCCTTTCATTGGTGCAGTGCAGCCATTAGATCAAGTTGGTATCCAATGGTCATAGGATGTAGCCTTTCCATGACACTTACATTAGTGACAATGGGAGAGTCTTGGACTCCCCTGGTTTTAATAACAGTTCCCAAGACTGTTGCAGGCCTCGTCAGTGTTTTCAGAATGCTCATCAGTGGGCATGTAAATTGTGAACCAGGAACAAGACCAGCCTCACTCAGTCGCATGTGCATGTTACTCGGTGGACCATGCATTGAAGCTTCCACAATGTGAGCACTTCGGGCTATATAGTTAGGGCCTGCAAGTTTGAGGACCTGAGTTTGACTACTTGGGCATGTAGAACAGCGGAGAAAGTTCGATCTGGGGAGCCCGCATTGTGCTGACTGAATTAAGGACTTGCCTTCTGCCAGCCCTGACAGTGCAAACTATGGATACTCCCCACAATATATGGCGCTTTTGTGGGCCCTCTCATGAGATGGGTAAGGTCCCTGCTACCCAAGCATGTAGAAAGGTCTCAGCACAGAAGCATGCTGGTCAGAATCTTGGCAGATTCACTTCAGGACATAACTATTGTGTACACAGAGCTGGTGGCCCATGAGGCGGAGTCAGATATGCAAGGGGGTCAGCCCGTATACATGTGGCCCTGGAACCTTGTATTCCAGCAGCGGGGCCTTGGTTGGGCGAGGCTCCAACATAAGGGCTACTTCCAGTGGTAATTCCTGGCTAGAAAAGCTGGACATCCAGAATGGGTAGTACGGCCCATCCATTTCTCTGGTATGGATCATAATCATAAGATGGTATGAGCCACAGTGCATACGAGGTGTGCCAACCACACAGCATGGCTGTTTGCCCAATTTATAAACAAAACATCTAACAATAAGAAAGATGTTGACGTGCTCAAGCACTTCACACAAGAAAACAGCAGCACGCTATAATGGAGCAGTTTGTAAATATACTTTGTGATACTCTGCACGGCGGGACTGTGTTGCTGTGTTGGTGTTGACAGCATCACACCTGCTGATTTGTCAGTGTTAGAATGTGTTTAACCAGCCTAGGTTGGGTATGATGAACTAAAACCAAACCATGACAGATGGAAGATTTTGAATTAATCATAACCACTGGCATTTCTCTAGGCAACCTTTTATAGACAGACCTGGTCATGTCACCAATGGGAGCAGTCTAGCTTGTACTGCCAGGCCCCAGTCTTCTACACAGGGAGACAAGCAACACCAGAAATGTTTTGGTTGAGTCAGTCATTGGAACATGTCTGGTCTCTTTCTGTGATGTCTGGCTCTAATGAAAAAGTGCATATGTAGTGCTGAGTGATATTCTAGGAAGCAATATAAGACAGTGAACTAGCAGAGGGTAACTCAAGAGGATCAGGGGGTTGAGACTGAACGGAAAAGAGAATGAGGCGGGTATCCATTGGAATATACTTTTTTTGTTCCTTGAGGATGTGTGTAAAATAGAGGTGGTTGAAAGGGGTACTATATACAATTTGTATTTGATCTCATACCTATTCTTTGAGAGAAGCTTCGGCTAAAGCTAATCATTTCTACACATGCAAATAAAATAAGCCTCTGGGAAAGAAATGCTGATTGTTGATGGTATCACTCCTGTAAAAGGGCAGTGTAGTCCGGCACAGGGTTTTGACAGCAAGTGAATGATGCATCCATGTAGTGTTTGATAAGGGGGTAGGAGGAGAGATTACTTCCTGCTTTAACCTTCCCAGTTCATAAAACCTTAATAAACATCACACTGTGACGACAACACTGACCATAAATCAGGAAATTACACTTAGGCCCTGATTCACAAACCGTTTATCGATGGAGTTTTGCCATCATAAAACGCTTCTGTGAATTAGGGTTTATTAGTCTGCCAGTCCTTCAGTAAATACATAACAATGTCTTCATTTTTTGTGTTTGTGTATTTGAACATAATGTGGCTATTTCATCTCTGACATAATCCTGATCACTTAATGATCTGCTCAAAAAGAACCAATATTTTATGTTCCTCATGCAGATTTATCTCCCGCTTCTTGGTTGCAATTCATACCACAATCACTAGCGTGAATCATAAAAGGAATTTGTCTCCGTCAGGCTGATTCAGTGTAAATATTCTTAACACACAAATAAAAGTCTGCATTGGAAAAGTCTTTCTTCCCTTTCATTGCCTTCTTGTCTTTAGGCTAGCAACATTGAATCGTCTTTTTCCGTGTGCAACATGACGGGCTTATTCAATTCTCTTCAGAGCTGATCTTGTGAAAGTTACCAGCAACCAACATAAATGACTTGCTTCAGTGGCTTTAGACTGGAGCTGCCCTCTTGAGCCACATTTACCCGCCTGCACTGTAAACTCTTAGACTTGAATATACTTGTAGCACGTGTGAATGGTTTCACTTCTCTTGGACTTATTATTATTATTGTATTTATTGAGTGCAGACCTAGCTTAGAGTAGCAACAGAGTGCGTACAAGTCATAGGGCGAAGTACACGCGAGGAAAGCCGACTGCAAGGGATCAATACTAAGCAGTGGGGAGATAGCAACGATGGTGTGGAGGGCGGGTAATTTGGCAGCAAGGGATCAACAACCAAACAGGTGAGGCATGCAGCTCGATTCGACCCAAATCTACCAGCATACAGCTTAAATCATATAGATTCACTTTATTTAAACTTCAGTAAACCTGTGCTCCAAGGGACATCTATCACTTCTCTTGGAATTTTGCTAGCAAATTGAACCACGTCTACCACCATGTGCAATAAATTGCTTGGATTCCATTCATTTAAACTCGAATATGCATGCAACACAGGTGACGTGTTCCACTTCTCTTGAACTAGGTTTGCAGGTTGATCCACTTCTACCACCATATAATAGAAGTGTCATGCAACATGAATGATTCATTTCGTTTCTCTTGCATTCTGGAGGCCCACTTTTACTGTACCTGCTAGCATGATGAGTGAAGGCAAGTGAGTTTATTTCGACTTGAACTGGCATTTAACATAAGTGACTTGGCTTCCCTTTCTTTGCAGTTGATTTGCAATATAAATTACTTCACTTGACTTCTCTTGTGCTTGGGCTGGCAATGTGCACTACATCTACCAGAATAAAAGAAGAATGCCTTGCCTTCACTTTCATTAGACTTGAATTGCCATGTAACAGACCTGACTTTAAATTCTTTAGATTGCAGGATACACCATGAATGTCTTGAATTCACTGCCATTGGTCTTGGGTTGGTATGCTAGCATAAACAACCAAAAAGGCACAACACATACAACCTAGAAAACATGATGGCGGTGTGGGGCTCACCTAGCAGTAACCTACCAGAGCGGCATTCCCCTTACTCAGAAGAAAGGAGCATCTATGACCACAGAAGGTGACAATGGAAAACAGATAAGCTGTTCGCACCTGAAGAATGTATGTGATTGCAAGTTGCCAGCTTGTCTTTCGAATCTGTGCAGTATCCCGTGGTCACCACAAAGCAAATTACTTCGATGTAATTTACTTCACGGAAATTACTTCGAAAACACTTTAAAAGTTGCATATGTTTGTGGTGGGAGGGGTAAAAGGAGGGGTGGGGTGGGTGTGGAGCGGAAGGGGATCGGAGAAAGACCCCCCCAAAAAACATTTCAAAGTGTTTTTTGAAGTAATTTCAACTAAGTAAATTGCATGCAAGTAATTTACTTCATTGAAATGACATGAACCACATGTTATCAACATATCTAACTGTCATGGTTTAAGCATGAATTTTATATTTGATTTTGTCAAACGATACTTGCAAAACCATGATTATGGCACTCTTTTAATTTTGGGATACGAAAGGATTCTCCCATGCAAGTAGATTCATCTAATGCTACTTTCTATGAGTGTCTATGTGCACCATAAAAGTGCAGGACCGTCAGTCGGTGCAGAATACATATGTCCTTATATGATGATGATGTTGATTTATATTGCTCACATTAAGGAATTGAAACATCTCAAGGTACTGACATGTAAAGATCAAATCCCAAATGTTTAGCATGCTAAGGGAAGTCTAAGGATGCCTATGCAAGGGTAAATCTTCACATGCATGCTCATGCACGTACCACTATTTGCATGTGCAATACAGCCCTATATGTGCACCTCCACAGCCTGACTGTCCCAGTGCATTCACACAACCCCATAATGTGGAGCAGAGCCCCAATGATTCAAGAGTCCATAGTGGAGCGTTGCAAAACACATAGGCCAGCACTGCAATGGTAGACATTCAGTGGTCATGGGATAGTAGATGCGCAATCTACAGCAGAGTGGGCCCGGCTCAGGCAACAGTACTGTGGGTAGGGACTGGCTGCTGGAAGCACTGTTTGCGGCAGGCTGCTAATTACAATTATTTGCTTTTCTGAAAATTAGCAATTCAGCTTTGCACATTTGTATTTGCTGTGAACACTCTCTGTTTTTATAGGGTTTCTGTCTAATGAATGATAAGCTTGCAGTCTTTGTTTAGAGACAGGGCACTTCAAATTCAAGTCCCCCCACTTTGGAAACTCTCTTCCTCTTGTCTGGCAGTTCAAACTTACATGCAGTTAATAAAAGGTCTGAAACCCTATACACTTTCCGTTGCCTCAGCCCATCCCACCATTCCTCACTATGGCCTCTATTCCTTCACTCCTGAATGGTAACATAAATCATCTGACCAATGCTTTCATACATAAAGCAATTCTTCATGAGCTGAATTCTTCACATAGCAAACAGCTAAATGACCTATTTTGCATGCTCCAATCCTCCATATCTAAAGCTATCACTTCAATGTCTGTCCAGGGACTACACACTGAACAGAATATCTAGCCAAATGCTCATATGATTTCTTCATTGAGAATGCTTGGTAATCCTGAGCATCGAATGGCTAAAACATCCCTGACCTCTCCTGTTTCTCATGTATCTACTCTTGAGCCTTATAGATACATTGTACCAAGTGTACAAAAAGGATGAGCGAACAGCCGGAAGAGAAGTGTGGTCTGGGAATTCTCCACTTTCCATAAGTGCACTGCTAAGGGTAGGCAAGAACGCTTTGGTTGAGTTGTATCTATGTATGTATGTATGTATTGGATTTATAGCGTTCAATGGCACCTCACCACCAAAGGGGCATCAAGGCGCAGAATGAATAAAGAAATAGATCATACAGCGAAACACTAATCCAGCCAAGACCAATATCTAGGGAAAAGCAATGTTTTCAAGGATTTCCTAAAGAACAAATGGTCTTCTAAGAGGCGGCAAGGTGGTGGCTGAGCATTCCACAACTTGACCGCCTGAACGGAGAAGGTCCGTCTGCCCCACTTCTGTAGATTCTATTTAGGAACGCTCAGGAGCCCGACAGGACAGAGGGTGATCTCAGATGATGGTTGTGGACGTAGTAAGTACAAACATCTTGATAAGAAAGACGGTCATTTACAATAATATGCCTTGTGGACCAGACAGAGGGACTTCAATTCAATGCACTTTATTAACAGGGGCCAGTGTAACCACGCAATGCCTGAGAAATGTGCTGAGACCGTTTTAACCGAAAGTTGATCCCGACTGCTGCATTCTGAATGAGCTGCAGTTTCATTAGAGCTTTTATGATGAATTAGATTAGCCAGAGGTTTCCTATATAAATTCAATAAAAGTGGATTCAATGAAGAGACTTGTGGGACTCCGCAAGAAATAAGTCTCTGAGAGGAGATACAATGTGGCAGAGACACCAATTGTGCTCAGTTTATAAGGACTGCATTTCCAACAGGATCTTATGGTCTACGGTGTAGAAAGCCGTTGACAAATCCAATAAGGCCAAGGTATCAGGTTTTCTGGTGTCAACCCAACAGCTAAAATGACCCAGTCCTGCCACCAGCACAGATTTCGTGTTGTGTCCTGGTAAACAAAATGGCCTGCACATCATCCAACCAACCGGAGGTATCGGCAAGATGTTGCAGCTGAGAAGGAACCCCTGCTTCCATCAACTTACTAATATATGGAAGTTGTGAGATTGTACGTTAGTTTGAAGGGTCACAGGGATCTAATGTGGGTTTCTTCAAAAGTGGGATTACTATGGCACCCTTAAGACAATCTGGAACTATCCTGGAGGAAAGCAAGTTATTTGGCAAATATATGTGAGTGGAAACACGGCAGTCTTTCATGAGCCAAGCAGGGCAAGGGTTAAGAGGGGATCCTGTTGCGTGCTTCTTAGGCATACATTTTAACAGGGAGTGCTCTGTTAATCAAAGGAAGGAGTCTAGAATTGTTTATAAATTGGGAATATCCTGTACCTTCAGTAACAATTCTTTCCATAGTCTCCTCTCTAACTGGGGGTTTCAGCTGCTCCCTGATATTTCTTATTTTTACCTCAAATGCCTGGGCTAGCTCTCCGCATCTTTCTTAGCAGGGTGTAATGTGCTTCCTGAGCACTTAGGGTGAATGCAGTTTAACCAGCATGGTGAAGAGCTCTGTGGTAGTATTACGGCTGGAAAGTATTAGCTCTGTACAGTACACTCATTCTGCCCTTTTAAGCATCTTTTTGTAAATATAAAGTTGCTTCGTATAGATATGCTTAAAGCTCTGATCTTTCTGCTTCCACAAAACTGTCTAACCAGTTTTTCTTTAGCACAGAGATTCTCCTTGAAGCAAGGTTTACTAGTGGTCCGGGTGGGGTAAATAGTTTTCTTTTTAGTTGAGGCCAGCTGGTATATCACATTTATTAGGTTTTTGTTGAAAGCATCTAAAAGAGCAGTGAGGGCACTACTTGGGGACTATTCCCACCGAGGAACTATGCTTGAGAGAAAGGTCTTTTGAACGTTAGCATGTGTGAGCTTAGAACCTTATGCGTCGGCTGCACCAGTTTGGTTGCGTTAACACTGGCTAAGGCCTGATTCTGAGTAATCTCGAAAGGGATCGCTGCACGGTCTGACGATGGAAGGAAAAATGGGGTGGCAATATACAATTGTGACAGGTTGTCAAAATGAGAGTCCAACATGTGATACCATAGGTGGGTGGCCAATTTAATCATCTGTGTTAAACCAAGCTCAATCATAATCTTGATCAAGGTTATTGTGTTTCAATTTGGTTTCTCCAACCACAGGTTCCGATCCAACAAATCCATCAAATGTGAGCATAGAGGAACAAGTTGACCTACCACATTGTCCAATTCAGATTCAAAGTGAGCAATCCCAATGGGGTCAATAAAATAGAACAAGGTCCAATGAAAAATGAGGGGTCAGAGTCCATTTTACATGCAAGGCATCAATATTTCGAGCAACAAAAATTGTTTTTCTTCAATTTTAGTTTATTATTGTAGATGATGGGCACCCCACCTCCTATTTTCTCAGCCCGATTCTGGATGACGGCTGAATAATGAACTGGGCACTTATCATTTAAAGCTGAGTTAGAACAATCTGCCAACCAAATCTCTGTGATGCACAGAAGATCAAGATGATAGTTAATAATTTAATCCTGAATGCAAGCATGATTTTTCACAGCAGAGCGAGTATTTAAGAGAGCTGCTTTAATAGTAAATCCCCTGTTAGATATATCAGAGTTAAACACCATCCCACTGGCATGGACAGTCTTGTAAGAGGATGTCTGAGGAGGGTTCCCAGTAACCTGGCTATTATGAAACTCCCTAACTGATAAGTGCCCATGAAGAGTCCAGGATCCTATTGGAGGTGGGAGGAATTTCACGAGTTCGAGGGACCCGGAGAGAAGCAAATGGGCAGGACGTTAGGCCCTCACTGGGATCACAGAGGAAGGTGAGCTGTGACAACATTCTGTTGTCCCCCAGTACTGATCACAGCAGAGTTAGATAACCCAAAATCAGTACACTTTTCAGGCAGAGTTCCAAATTATTCTGTGTTACCAAGAGAATCAAAGGCCATAGCATTTGCTAGATATAAATCGCCCGTTGCTAACTTTGGATATTTGGTCAGTACTGTGTATTTTTGGTTAGCGGAAGGGGGCTGTCAATCCCGTACCAAATGAGATGCCCTCAGATGGCGAGCCAGCCGATCCGAAAAAAGACAGAATGGCATGCCGGCAAGTCAGACAACAACAGACCCAAACAGGCTTCTGTGCCTGATTGTCGTTGCATTTATGATTTTTATGTCTTTTTCTTTAAAGTTATAGTTCAGTGTTAAAGACTTACATTTACAAGGAAAAATGAACAGGTTCTGACAGCACAAAGCTGAAACAATGTAAAATATAATTACTGAGTTTATTTGGATCAGTCACATTTGTTTTGTAACAACACTAATAGGGGAAGCCCTACGACACATGTGAATTGATCTTAGTTCCCCATCTATGTGGTCTTAAGGGAAGTCAAAGAAAATGGAATCACATTATTCTTTCACAGATACTTCTGTAATTTCAAATGGTCTGTTCCTAACCAATCAGCACTGAGAGAACCATGCACACCTATCCATCAAACATATTGGCAGCCACCACAGATGAATGAATGATCCATGTTCCATTGCATTCTAGCAAAACAATGCCCTTTCAGAGGAAGGGTGGCTGCATCTCTTTGCCTTCTAATGGTTTTTTCCAGATCAACTATAATTTATTAAATATATCGATTGATTGCTTCAGATTGGATTGGAGATTGAGAGCATCAACTTTGTGAAAAATATTGATATTATGAATTTGGAAATTCATCCACTTGCCCTAATAGGGTTTTTTCTAAGGTTACACACTCCCTAGAGCGCATTAGATCATTAACAGATAAACCCTCTGAGCAGCTAGGGAGAAGAAAAGGAATTACTGTTGAATACATTACAGGTTGGATAAATGAATCAGGGTAGAGTACCCCCATTTGAAGGAGTGATTGCAGGACACCAAGTAAAGCATCGGTTGTTGGCTGCACACATGATTTCTGCCACTATGAAAACTGTGCAGACATGGCCAAGGTGGAAATGTCACATAATGTACATTTGTAGGTAGGCCTGATTATTGAAAAACTTTATAATCCTGGTGCCTGGTCTCCACTATTCACCTCTCTGGCTGATATATCACTCTCCATTTCTACTCCTCCCTCTCTTCCTTTTCAGTGTAGACTGCAGTCTGACTGTGCATTCACACCACTTAGCCAATCAGGTGGCTGAAATCCGGGCGAGAACACAGTGTATCAACTGCTTTTTCCAGCAACTCGAAGCACTTCCACAGGTGGTGCCATCTTGATTGTGAGGAGGCAACAGAGAGCCTTTCCCTGCTACCTCCCCATGCCCATCATCCTCCCCCCACCCCACCAAGACATCCCGCACCCTGCCCTCGCCCCCTTCTCTCCATCCCCACTTACCTGCTGGACTACATTCCTTTTATATTTACTATGGATGGGGCCACCTTGTGTTTTTTGCTTTCATGGTAGATTGTGCTCAGCGGGGTGAAATAGCCCTGGATGCCATAACCCCTTGCTTGGTTTTGTTTCTCTCTGCATGTGCTTTCTTCAAATGTGAAACTACATTCCTGTGTTGTCCTGGAAACTAGAGAGGCCTGTAACTTTAAACCTTAGCCAAGTCCTGCCTTCTTTTAAAAATACAACTTTAAATTCCATTAGAGATCAGATTTACGGTGGACGACCAGATAAGGAAGGTCTGCTCTCAAGTTATTTGACCCCAGGTCACACAAGCCACCATAAAAAATGCTTTAGCTCTTGAAGGCCTGAGCTAATCTCAACACAGACGCATCTGCTGATGTCATGTGCTCCGGCAAAGGGGGCTGGGCGGATAGCCAATGAGTGGTTTAACTGCCCATTGTGTAAAATGGGATAAATGGTTTTCATCGTGTAAAATCAATATTTATCCCGCAATAGTCATTTTGAGATTTCTGGAAAGGTGTCAGTTTGCCGCTTCTAGTCATCCCAAAACGATGCTATGTAGGAAAATGTAATGTGGCCCTCCTTGTGAAAATGAGAGATGCAAACATTTGATAAAACATGTAAAATATGATTCATATGCCGCCCACCAGGGGACACATTTTTCACTGATATCATTTTGGAGTAAATGAAGAAAAACTATAGCTCTACGCACGAATGACATACAAACTCCTGAGTAGTGTAATTCAACTCGCAGTAAAATATAGGTTTAAAAAATGTCTTCATTTGTGTCAAAATATTTCTATGTCCCTGAACCAGATCAAGCCCCGCTGTCAAAGTAAGATGATAGAGGGGTCTTCTCCACTGGTGTCCGAAAGCACTCCCACATTGTTTAGACCAATCAGCACACAGATGGGAGTGGACTATTGAACATTGACCAATCCCTTCTGCGGGAATTATGACACATTAGTGATGCCATTAGGCCTATAAATAAGTCACCCTGCCTCAGATCTGGACTCTTTCCACTAACCCCTGAGCTGATCCTCTGCCGAAATCAGGAGGAACATCCCAGCACTGCCAGTGAGGCCTAATCTTGCAGAGAAGTCAGGAGACTCAGTAGCTGACGTGGGACCCCTTGGAGGAAAGAGGGAATCCTGGATTGAGCCCATTGGCTGTCCTAGCAGTGGTGCTTTGATGGTCTCTGACTTCCAGCACAGACCTCTCCAGTAAGTAGCAATGCCCCAAGCCGTAGATTGTTTATGCCTTATAGCCTTTCAGCATTGCCTTAGAGATTTTCCCATTGAAATTCCCCTTCCCATTTGACTGTATTTCAGTCATTGCCCCATTGAAAAATCCCTGTTTGCCTGCGTAAATCCTTAGTGTATTTTGTTCTGAGTAAATCAATTAAATCCCCCATTTATTTCAAAGGATTTGTATTGTTGGATTTCAAAACCAACCATCTTTTCTCAGTGTATTGTGAATTGATATAGTCATAAAGTGTGGCCCAAAAGAGTTAATCTGATTGTGATCTGAGAAACAAATTTGTCCCTGTGTTTAAATTGTGCCCTGCTAAATGAATGTCCATCTGCAGCTGTATTTACCCATTGCATCAAGCATCCTAACCCAAAACCAATTTTCCTCTTCTGACTTACCCCATTTGCCAGAGCTTGCCTGTCATTTTAAGCATCAGTAAAAACAAATTCCATTTGCATTTTCTTTCCCATTGAAATTGTGCTCACCATTCCAAAAAACAACTTCCGCCTTCTGTTCCTCTTTCCCCATTGTGATGTAAAAACAGATTTCATGTTTTTGTTCACATTGCCCATGTGTTGATTATCCTAAAACCGAGTTTCCCCTTGTGTGCTGACTAGTATTATCTAAAAGCCCTGCCTGTCTTTCTAAGTTTAGCAAAACAAATTCCCTGTCTTTCTATTCTTTCCCATAGCAGTTGTGACCAATAATTAAAAACCCCATTCTTCCATTGTTTCTGTGAACTAGATCCCAAATCCATTTTTCCCTTGTGTTCCCACTCCTTGCCACGGTCTTCCATCCAAAACTGACAATCCTAGTGGAGGTTTGGGGGGGAGGGGAGAGTTGCTGGGACTCAAGCATCATTTGGTGCACATGCACTTTCCTGTTTGTTTGCATTGATTTTCTTGGTGTGTTTTGAACTGTGCTCTGATGGTGGTGAAAGAAGTAAAAGTACATTCTTGTACATTTAGTGGGACGAAAGCTGTGTTGCATTATGAAGGCGCCATCCACTCTTGTACCCTGGGTTTCAGGGCAGTGTATGTAAATAAAATATTGTGAATACAAACTAAGCAGAAGCAGGGTTGAGATTTTGCCCTTGCCTGGAGAACCCATCGAGTGAAAACACATTTCATAATGAGCACCATAGAAATTAACATGGCTAGGAAGCATCTTCTATCCAAATTGTTCATTAAAGGTGAATGGGCAGCACACGATCATGAAGCGTAGCAGTCTAGAATGATGCAAGAGGTTACCTTTATAAATATGGATTTGTGGCAGGATAATGGCCTGTTACATCAAGCCCTGACAGATTTTTATATGACGCAGACCACCAGAGATGAGCAAATAAAAATGGCCCAGCTCAGAGCATATATGTACTTACATATGATCATCATGGAAGAAAGGTACCAGGTGAGTGTAGCCTCTGTGAAAAATCAATCTGAGCTTTTATATCAGGTGCACAGAGAGAGTTAAGGCAATAAGAGGAGAAATTGCAACAGGGTATAAAATACTGAATTAAAATGAGAAAACATGATTCAGCAGCTAAAGGATGAGTTGGCGGCACAGCCAGAAACAAATTTAGAACAAGAAGATCCCAATTTGCTGCCCTGAGAGAGGAATGTCAAGAAGGGGTTGAGAACTAAAATTGAGTCAACAAGCGGTGCACAATAGGGCCTGCTAAGAGGACATTTGCGCATTTCAAAATCAGATTAAACAATTGAAAGAGGAGAATAGCCGATTGGACATATGGGAGGTCCATTCCCAGGTGTAATTTGATCAGGAGCGCCAGAATTTGAGCGCTATGAAATGGCAGAGAGATGACCTCAGTGAACAGAATAGCACATTGTGTCAGGAAAAGAATGCCCTGTGTCAGGAAGTATGCCAGTTAAAGACAGACCAGGAGAAAAGCGAGTCATGTTTTCAGGAACTGACGGACATGAGGATAGAAAATGAAAAATGAATGGGACATGTGAGACAAGTAGAATTGGATCTAGAGCAGACAACACAGACCAAAAGTGCACAAAGTGAGGAGATTTTCTCCTGCAAAAGAAGAGGTCTGAGTATACCCAGATAGTACAGGCCGCACAGAGGAACAATGAGGCCCTTTGTGTGGAGATCAAGGGACTCCATAGCCAAGTAGTGGCACAAAGCAAGGTCAAAGAAGTGACTCAAGCCCTGGTAGCAGAGCTCAAAGCTCAGGCCTCTAGATACCACGAAGAGATAGGGGCTGAGAAAGATAAATCGGAAAGATTAGAGAAGGAAATGGCTAGATACAAACTAGGCCTTGAGGAATCCTGAACAGTTAGGTTATGGAAGGGCAACCCCTGACCATGGTGTGATGTCCTCTTTACCAGAGGCCTTAAGCCGTATATATGCAGGGCGCTGCTAACTTCATGCTTATCAGTTCACAAGAACAGGGAAACATGGGGCAGCAGGACTCAATCAGGCCTAGTGCAACAGTGCCGGAAGGCCAGTCCCTAGTAGATATTGATGGGTATTCATCTTTATCCAGATTTAAAAATACACCAGCAGACATTTCAGACCAGGAGTGCTCCTATGATGAGAGGATCAGGGAGTTAGACTGGCAGAAACATAAACTACAAAGGGACCACTTGGTCCGCTTTGCAGATAGAGGAGGATCAGAGTCCAGACCTCAAAAGAGCATCTTGAAAACCTTCACCTAGTCGGGTGGGTGGGCAGAGTTCTCCACCACACCCGGGAGAAGGCAGGAGGAAGATGAGTACTCCCCTGTGTGAAAGGGGGAGCACAAGGGAAGTGACCCAGAGAGCCCACATCGTCAAAGGGGAGAAGAGAGCAGACCCCATCATTCTAGGAGGGATTTCCAGTTTCAGGGAGACAGGAAGCATCTGGAGGACAGAGAGTGCACCACAAATAGTAGCAGCTCTGAGTCTGAGGGTGAATTGACTCAGGTGCAGCAGAAAAATAAGGCTGCCAAACAAAAGAGAACTCTTGTAAAATACCCAATTTGGCAGATCAAAGCCTTCAGAAGCTTCATGACTCCCTACCACAAAAATGCCAAGTACTCGGTATGGGAGCATCTGGAGCTGTATGACCAGATGATGGTGTCATTTTGCATCAAAAATGATCACAATTCCATGGAGTTTGTCAAGTTGTCATTGTCCCCGAAATACTCCAGCTTCTTTGCTGGGCTGGAGGATCAAGATCATTCAAGATGGTCTACCTACAAGGCGGCCATCTTGAAACCCTCAGGAGGCTCACAAGGTTGCCTACAACCTGCAGTGCGAAGAGGATCAGGCACCTAGAGAGTTTGTGCAGGAACTGAAGCAGCCGTTTGCCCAGACCTCTAGATGGCTGTGTACCAATAGCAGGGAGTTTATTAATACGCATTTTCATGCCGTCCCTAAATATATCATGACCCAATTGGTAAGGAATTTCCATGATCAAAGGACCCTGGATTGGGTAAAAGAACAGACTACCCAGATCTATGAGGTCCAAAAGCTAGTTGAAAATAAAAACAATCCCAAAAATCCCAAACCATCCAACAACCCTGCTACTGCCAAGGTGGCAGACGTGAAGAATACCCCCATTTTGGACTTAGAAATGGGAGGGCCTAAAAATGCTCCTCCCGATAATAAGCCAAATGAAAGGCAGAGGAGACCCTCTGATCATCACAACTGGGTGGTAGCCAGGCAGGGTATCTAACAAATGCGTCACCTGACTCTGCCGCCTATATTAGCCCAAGATATAAGGGTAACCAAACCATTTTGGGGTATGTATGGACTCCCCGGCCCGGGGGGGGGATCCAATCAGGTAAGTATGGCCCAGAAAACTTCCCACAAAACCTCCCTCCAAAACTTCCCACAAAACCTCCCTCAGGAGGGAAGAAATATTCCATCCTCCAACGTATGTTTCTTTCCCAGGTACCCTCCAAACCCCAACTTTCAGAACAATCCTCCTCTCTCTCCCTGCTTTCAGGATTCTAGACCCCCAAATGAGGGAGAAGGGAGACCAAGGATCGAGGGCTACTAGGGAAACCCTCAATACTCAAACTACTCTGGGAGAAGGGAAAGCTACCCTTCCCGAGAGCAGCAAAGGTATGACTCTAGACCCCCATACCAAGCAGAAAGGATGTTGCAACTGGAGCGCCAGGTCCAAAGTCTGACTCAAGACCTGTGTCACATGTTCAGGGCTCAGGAGAACCCTCAAATGGACATGGCTGCCCAGAACAGCTCAAACCCAGGGTCTAGTTCCCCGGAGCAATGACGGGGAGAAAACCCTGATAACCAACAGGTTCCACAGTAGGAGGCCTGGGGGAAGGGAGATGCACAGCCCTAGAGAACACTTCCTTTCTCACCCATTAAAAACCCCTAGACATCTTTGAACCTGAACCCAGAATGCCCGGTAATTGCCCATTGCCAGAAATCTTCGGAAGTTTGGCAGCAGCCTGCCGGTGTTACCAGCAATTTTCAAAAAAGAGGGGATAGCCCAAAATATCTAGGGTCCTGTGGGCTACACATATAATATACTCGAAAAAATAGATGACATTTTCATTGTGTGGAGAGGCACGAGTAGTTCCCTTATAGCCTTTAAAAACTGGCTTAATATATGTAGCCTTGAAATAAAATTCACTTTGGAATGGAATGCGAATGAAGTAAGTTTTTTGGATCTAATGATTAAAAAAGTGGCAATTTCTTTGGTCACTACCCTCTATCGGAAGCCCACCAACAGAAATACTTTACTTCATTTTTCGAGTTATCATCCGGTGGGCCTCCCGGAAAACCTTCCGTATGGTCAATTTTTACGGGTACAGCGTAATTGTTCAAACAGGGAGGATTTGACAAACATGCATCATTTCTGAAAGACAGATTAACTGCGAGGAGATACCCCAAAAAACTGGTAAAAGACAACTGGAAAAGAGTATCTAACATCAACAGAGAAATTTGTCTAACCCCGCGGAACAAACAAAAACAAGATCGGTTGGTCTGTGTTACTACCTATAATCCGGTAAGTAACGACATAAAAAGGATCATTAATCGGAACTGGGACCTTATAAAACAACCAGGGATCCTAAACAAGAAACCAATGTTTGCGTTTAAAAAGAGTCCGAATCTAAAACAGCGACTGGTACATACGTATCAAGAGAAATCAAAAGATCCAACAGTGATGAACAAATGGGGCTTACCCCCCATTATAGGGCATCATAGGTTTGGGAACTGTGTGGCCTGCCCACTGACGGAAAGTAGGACAGAGATTAACTACGAACAAATGAAATGGCTACTGAAGCATCACACAAATTGTAAAACCAAAAATGCCATTTATATCATCATGTGTCCTTGTAATTTATTATACGTAGGAAAAACAACCCGTGAAGTCAGACAGTGCATTGGTGAACACAGAAGTTGTATCCGCAACAAGGTAGCGGATAAGCCACTAGTTGAACATTTCACATGGTTCAATCATCAGGATAATGACCTCAAATGGTTTTTCCTGCAAACTGCGAGATCCTCTAGAAGAGGAGGAGACATGGCTAATATACTACACAGAATGGAACAACGATGGATTTATTCCATGAATAGTGTTAAACATGGACTCAACCTATCAGTGGAATGGAACACCTTAGTCACCCATTAATGCTCCTAAAGCATCCATGAACAACCACTGCGGAATTCGAGCAGATGTCATGCCGGAGGCTGGGCCTGACACCCCTTTTTACACCTCTTTTTTTCAAATTGATTTTTCAGTACATTTTTTTGCATTTTTTTGCATCCGTGTGGCATTGGTTGCATTTTGGTTGCACTGTGTGTTGATGAAACTGCTCCATGTGGTGGACACACGGAGCGCACTGTAATTAGTAACAGTGACCGAATGAAATAACATTGTAGGCCACACGTTGGTATATTTGGAGGATACACAAATGGGTAGGGCGGATACATCACACACAGGATTTGTCCTGTTTCTATGCCGATTATGGGAGATGAGCGGGTCAGCTGACTTATAAATACAAGTTGATCGTATTCGTTCGTGGCGTTCACCTTTACGAGGAGGCGTGACGCGGCGACACACAATGAAACCGGTAAGCACCCAGGTCGAGCGCGTAACTGAATAGAGTGTTTTTTCTAAAATATATTTACTTTAGAAACAAATACGGCTCTAGTCGAAGTGCTATGAGGCGGGTTGCACACCAATTCAAACTGAGTTATGATAAATCTAAAAATCATTGTGATGATGCTGTGAAAAGTATATATGTAGCACGGGAATACATCCAAAAAAAAAACAGCCTGTGTCAACATAATTGAGGCGAGCCTACTAAGAACAATGAAATCAGGATTGAAAACAGGCTTAGTTATACACAAACGAACGGAGTAGTGTTTTTGACAACACCGCTTTGAGACAATTGTATTTGTCTTTTCCTTCTAGAATATATTTCTGTGAGGGTGATCGACTCCGGAGAGCCCGGTGTGTCCTGGAAACTAGGAAACATTTGGGAAAACAGTTGCTATCTTGGCTAGACGCAACAATTAGGTGAGAATGTATTAAGAGACAGACTGAAGTCATTTCTACATCGCTAAAAACACCTGATTGACTAATTCATTATGTCTATACAGGTGTGCGGGACAAATTGGTGACTAGGCACGTGCCGGGTGTATTGAAGGCACGGTCTGCACACAGAAAAAATATTGTTTAGAAGATGGGTCGGTGGGATTGCCTGTTGGGATTCTCTGCCTGTGTTTTTGGAAGTAAGTGCATTTGCAAGTCAATGAAAATAGACCACAGTCGATGACTAACCAATTTGGGTCTAACTTTGTTTGAACTATAGGTTATATGGTATCCTTGAAGAGTTGTTCTTAGGATTGAGGGACTCTCTGCTAGGGTATTCTTAGGATTTATCCATTGTGTTTGTTGTTTTCCATATCGCTAATTATAAGATGAAGATGGGGACGACATTATGTACTATTGATAGACATTGATACACAATAACAGTGTGTGAAAAATAATGAGGATGACAGAAAATAGTGATTTAATAAATTTCTTATGTTTTATTGTTCTTAGGCAATTTGATCCACCCTACTAGATCGAAAAGGGACGTTACTTTTGTTTCTGTTATATGTCCTGAAGATGGTTGGCGTACATAGTGGACTGAGTAAAGTCTAAAACACAACCTGAAACACGTGTCGACTTACTGTCTAATTACAGAAGGGCAGTTACCTATATGTGAACATTGTATGGATAGGAATTAACATTGAACAAAATATTGGATTGTGATCTAATTATTGTGGTTATAAAGTATATGTATGAATGTTAGCGTGAGAAAGTGAAATGAATGGTTTGTAGGCTTAAATGATGGTGTGGATCTCACTAAGTGTAATTTATGGATTTTGTTTTAAATATGCTGCACACTTTTGGGTGCTTTTTAGATATGTAATATTATTAAAACTTTTTGTATTGAAGTAGAAAGATTGAATCATGTGTGATTATTCATAAAAAAAACAAATGTAATTTTCTGTCATCCTCTATCTAAGGATTCATTTTTTTGGTTTTACCGGCAAGGCTACTGGCAAACTTATAATGAGACCCACTGCCTTGGACAGATTTGCAAATAGATTTCACATTGTCTACCACCTAGCCCCGAGTGGGGGAGTTGAGAAGTACAATAAAATGATTGTGGTCATCCTAAAGAAGTTTGGGTGGACTCTGGGCCTAGTTGGGACATCCGACTACTGCTTGTCCTGATGGCCATCATGTCTACACCATCTTCTGTGACAAAAATGTTTCCATTCAAGCTCATGACGGGATGAAAAATTGTGCTACCTCAACATCTGCTCTATTGACCTCAAAAGCAGTCCCTGATCAACGTGTCCACAACCCATGAATACATTGAGAATTTGCGAAAACACCTACAGCATGCTTTTGCGCACGCTCAAAAAAATCTAGAAAAGTCAGCAGAGGGGATGAAATCCCACTACGATTTAAAGACCACTAAGAAAGATTACCAAGTAGGAGACAGGGTCTACTTGTACAATTTTCAAAGGAAATAAACTAAAGAGCAGAAGTTCCTTCTCTCCTGGCGTGGTGCCTTTTAAAATGTAGATAAAATCTCACCTGTCGCCAATAAGACCTGCATCCCTAAAGGAGAACAAACAGAAGAGAAATTGGGTCACATCAATCAGTTGAAGAGCTGTCATCCCAGGCAAAACCTGCAACTGATTGAAGAACTCAGTGAGAGTAGAGCCCATAAACCATCCGAAGAGTAAACGTAAAGAATTGGAACCTGGATGGAAAAAAAATCATACATTTATGGGGAGTAGAAACATTATCCTTATTTTGAAGTGCTGGTAAATGATTGACATGTAAAACAATGTTTGTAATGTTATATATTGTGATATGTCTCTTGTTCTTTTGTTGTCAATTTTCAGATCCCTATCAAGGAAAATAGTATTGTATGAAATACTTAATCTCTCCGTTCTGCTTGGCAGATTAAATAACTCCTTGCCTCTACAGGCCAGAGTGGAGCCACTGGAATGGGAAAGGCCCAGGATAAAAATCCAATGGAAAAATAAAAGTCTGAAAAGAGAGGAGTACCGAGCAGAGCACCAATCCATCAGGACCAAAAAATGCATTAGCTCTTGAAGGCCTTAGCTTATCTAAACACAGACCCATCTGCTAATGTTGTGTGCTTCAGCAAAGGTGGGGGCCATAGTCAATGAGTGGTTTAACTGTCCATTGTGTAAAATGTGAGACATGGTTTTCATTGTGTAAAATTAATATTTATCCCACAATAGTCATTTTGAGATGTCTGGGAAGGTGTCAACCCAAGCTCTGTTGGAACCTGTAATGGGGCCCTCCTTGTGGATGTGAGAGATGCAAACATTTGATGAAACATGTAAAATGTGATTCATATGACCCCCACCAAGGGACATATTTTTCACTGATATAATTTTGGAGTAAATGAAGAAAAACTATAGCTCTGCATAGGAATGACAAACACACTCCTGAATAGTGTCATTTGACTCACAGTAAAATATAGGTTTCAATAATGCCTTCATGTGTGTCAAAATATGGAGATTAAGGGTACTTGTCATGCAGTTAGATTTCTATGTCTCTGAACCAGACCAAGCCCCCTGTCAAAGTAATATGATGGAGGGGTCTCCTCCCCTGGTGTCCCAAGCACTCTCATATTTTCCAGATCTATCAGCACACAGATGGGAGCGGACTATTGAACATTGAACAATCCCTTCTGTGGGAATTATGACACATTAGTGATGTAATTTGCCCTATGCATACGTCACCCTGTCTCAGATAAGGACTCTTAATACTAATCTCTGAGCTGATCCACTGCCTAAATCTGGAAGAAGATCCCAACACTGACAGTGAGGCCTAATCTTGCAGAGGAGCTGGGAGACTCAGTAGCTGACTTGGGACTTCTTGGAGGAAAGAGGGAATCCTTGACTGACCCCATTGGCTGTCCCAACAGTGGTGCTCTGACCCTCTCTGATGTCCAGCACAGACCTCTCCTGTAAGTAGCAATAGCCTAAGCCACAGATTGTGTATGCCCTATATCCTTTCAGCATTGCCTTAGAGATTTTCCCATTGAAAATCCCCTCCCCATTTGCCTGTATTTCAGTTATTGCCCCATTGAAGAATACGCATTTTCCTGTGTAAATCCAAAGTGTATTTTTTCTGAGTAAATCAATTAAATTCCCCATTTATTTCATGGGATTTGTATTGTTGGAATTTGAAACCAACCATCTTCTCCCAGTGTATTGTTAATTTGGATAGTCATAAAGTGTGGCCCAAAAGAGTTAATCCCATTGTGATCTGAGAATAAAATGTGTCCCTTTGTTTAAATTGTGCACTGCTAAATGAATTTCCATCTGCAGCTGTATTTTCCCATTGTACCTATCATCCTAACCAAAAACCGATTTTCCTCTTGTGAGTTTCCCCATTTCCCACAGCTTGCCTGTCATTTTTTTGTTTGTATTGTTCGGCTGATAAAACAACCTCTCAACTTAAATTACAGCTTAACTCATTAATATTCATTAAACATATAGAAATCTCTACAGTAATTAACACATTCTCAGTATATCAAATATAATTAAAACAAAAAAAGTAATTTTTGGACTATCAATCCAACCGAATACATTTGATATCTATAAGACATTTCATATTAATCTGTTCAAAGTAGCATTAAAACTTTAAAATGCATGTTCCATGTTTTCCAGGTCCAACTCAAGAAGAAATTGCATAGTAGCAGTTCTAATTGCTTGTTGGGAAGCACTAAAAATTCTGAACCAAAAATTGTCAACAAAAGTTCTTTGATTTTGAAACAACAATTTAAAATATTCAAGACGATTTGCTTTCAAATCAGGACAGATTGCAATTAAATGTTTTAAAGTTTCTTCATGTTCTGCCAACGTGCAAAACCGACAGAAGTATGCATAAAATATCTTGTGTATGCCATAAATTAAGCCTAAATCTAGGAAAGAGATTCCTAAAATATGCTGACGAAAATTTAACAGGATAGGAGGTCGTAGATATGAATTTTTTAAGACCAAACAGTTCGATGCTAAAATCCTTGTAAGTAATGCATTGCTCTATAGTGCAAATCCAGTCATGTTGATACAATTTGAATTGAGCCCACTTAGGATTTGTTATTAATGTGTCAGTTGAGATGTCTGCCTCAACCAGGAAATTTAGAGTAAAGTTCCTCCATTTGGTAGGGAAGGGGTGAGGGGATTGAAGCAAATACATTCCTAAAATGTGTGATAGGTCAGAGTCATTTACTGAGAGTAGTCTTGTTCTCAATAACGAGCACAACTTCCATGCATATGTAACAAACAATGAGAGCGCCCAAAACTCATACCAAATCAAAGCTATAGGTGTTGAGTTGCGGAGATTAAATGTTGCGTGCCAAAATCTACCCTCTAGACGATCCCAAAACATCCGTTCTCTTGGCCACTTTGTTTCTGAGCCATAACTAACAATGGGCAGCACTTTTTGATTATAGAATGTCAGCACGAAGAGCACTTTGGCTTGCGAGATCAGTGTCTATACCTTGTTCTTTATATCATTGACATATGGAGCATCATTTGGTTGATCATTAATTAAGACACCCAAGTATTTATACTGCGAAGTAATGGAAATAATTGCATGTTGAAACGTCCAACGATATGTTTTGCGTGCATGATATTTTGGTTTGACACATTCCATAATCTGGGTTTTCTCTAAGTTGATTGACAGGTGGTTCTCTTGTACATACTTACGAGAGATCTCCAATCAGACTCTGCAAACCACTTGGTGTTTTGGATATTAATATGAGACCGTCAGCATAAAGAATCCATGCAATCTGCTGGGATCCTAATTTGTGGACGTCGGAGTTGATAGTAATGAAGTTATCGCCCATGTCCAATATAAACAGGTTAAAATCGTGGAGGCCAAAATGCATTCCTGCTTCAGCCCGTGAAACGTTGGAATATTGGAGGACATCTGTCCATCTAGAGTAAGTCTAACCTGGATTGATGTATCTGAATGCAAAATGGCAATCAGTTTGATTAATGAGCTTGGGCACCCCAATTTCACCAATTTATTTCAGAGGAGTGATCTATCAATGGAGTCGAAAGCTTCTCTAAAATCAACAAAAGCTAAAAATAATGGTTGACTTTGGTGTTTACATAAAGCTTTAATTGCATTGATAGATGTTATATTTATCGCCGTACCTTTCCTTGCAACAAAACCAGTTTGGAATATATCTAGATTTTTAGAAGATTGAATCCAGGCTTGTAAATCTCACAAGATGAATTGTGCAGAGATTTTTCCACGGGTGTCAAGAAGGGCGATAGGTCTATAATTGGGCGGATTTTATCTATCCCCCTTCTTGAATACTGGTATAATGATAGAATGGCGCCAATGTCTTGTTTTAATCATTGTGATGGCATGGTAATGAGAGTGCAATCCTTTCCTTTCGCGTCTAAACCAAGCTTTTTGTTTCTGCACAGAGAGATCAAATCCATGAAGCAGGGTATATTTTTTCTTATCTCTATGACTAGATCTAAACAACTGTAGCAGATCACTGTATTCAAAGGAGTTTTGTTTGCCCAAATACTGATATCTTTTAAATGATCTTTGTAGTATAATACCAAATTGGGATAGATTTTCTTCTGCCCAATGTAATCTGTTGTGGCCATTGGATACCACCACTGATCTTTGTATATTGGAGTTCACATTTTTCTTCGGATGACCATCCACAGACCATTTTAAATTCAATATCTCATTATCACTATCCTCGGAGGGGATTACTTGAAACCAGTTTGGAATATATCTAGATTTTTAGAAGATTGAATCCAGGCTTGTAAATCTCGCAAGATGAATCGTGCGAAGATTTTCCCAGGGGTGTCAAGAAGGGCGATAGGTCTATAATTGGGCAGATTTTATCTATCCCCCTTCTTGAATACTGGTATAATGATAGAATGGCGCCAGGATGCTGGTATTTCTTGGGTATGAGTTATTTGGGAGAACAGCTGAAAAAGAATCTCAGCCCATAATTCCAGGAATTGTTGTAGCATTAAGTTAGAGAGCCCGTCCGCGCTAGGGGCTCGGGAATGGCTAGATTTATGAATTAAATATAATATATCTTCAACAGAAATTTTTATAGAAAAAGGGCTTTCCATATATTGGGAAGGGAAAGAATTAGAAACCTCTAGGCTAGCATACACATATGAAATATGGGAAATCCATTGAGTTTCTGACACATCATTAATTTGTAAGGAAATCTGAAAGTCAGCATTGGTCTTGTTAATTAAAGCCCATATTTGAGCAGAATTTTTGGATTTAATTTTCTTCAACATAGACTCACTATCATTTTAATACAGAGTAGCACAAAGCGCTCTCATGCAGTTTTTATGTCTTGTTTTAATCATTGTGATGGCATGGTAATGAGAGTGCAATCCTTTTTTTGTGTCTAAACCAAGCTTTTTGTTTCTGCACAGAGAGATCAGAACCATGAAGCAGGGTATATTTTTTCTTATCTCTATGGCTAGATCTAAACAACTGTAGCAGATCACTGTATTCAAAGGAGTTTTGTTTGCCCAAATACTGATATCTTATAAATGATCTTTGTAGTATAATACCAAATTGGGCTGGATTTTCTTCTGACCAATGTAATCTGTTGTGGCCTTTGGATACCACCACTGATCTTTGTATATTGGAGTTCACATTTTTCTTCGGATGACCATCCACAGAGCATTTTAAATTCAATATCTCATTATCTCTATCCTCTGAGGGGATTACTTGAAACAGATTCACACTCACAAACAATTCTCTGCTAACATATACATAGTATAAAATTGTTGCTGACTGCCCTCTTTTCCATGTGTTATGCAGGGGCCTGTCCTCGGGGCACAAGCCATTTACCATAATCAAGTTTTTTGCTTTAATGAAACTGTTCCAATCGCATCAGTCTATTATCTACTTGTTTAGAAGGCAAACCTAAACAATGAAGATTTAGCTCACCAGCCAAAATAATTTGAGGGTAATTTGGGCACTTGATAATAACCAGCCATAGCAGTTCTAAGTCTCTAAAGAATGCATTGGCTGATATTGTCACCGGATTCCAGTACATGTTAATGATGGCATATGTTATGTTTCTTTTCCTAATTATGATAAGGTGTAAATAAGAATTTGGGGCAGACTGATGTTCCAAAACAATTTCAGTGCTTTTCTTTAGAGCAATCAGGAGACCGGACATAAGACGACCTTTTAATGATCGTATGGCTGGATTGAAAATAATATCAAAGTTATCCCAAGAAGGTCTCTCTAGAAGCCAAGTCTGCTGAAATAGAATTATGTCATGTAGTTTTAACCCATTTGTTGCATTTCTCAATAAATGAGCATGACCTCTAGTATTCCAACTGATTAAGGACATGGGTAAGTAAGACATTTGAGGAAATAGTTGCGTCCAAGAACAAGAACATTGGCATGTAGGATGCAATTTATTGGCCGTTTCTTGAGCTATGTCATTCAGCCACCGGTTAGCCAACTGAGATTGATTACTGTGCGAATGCGGAATCTCAGGTTCAGAGGATCTTGTCTCGTCAATCAATGGTTCAAACCTCAAGTTATAAACATCGTTTTTAGCCATCCATATTGTGTTTAAAACAACTCTAGAGGAAACCAACAACCTTACAATAGATGGATTTCCATCCTGTACAAATTCAACCTGTTCAATGTCTGAGGATTGAATATCTTCTAATGCAGGAATGTCTGCCCGAATTGCAAGAATACTGCTACGATTAAGGTCATATTTTGGGAATGGAGGGTCTCCGCACCTAATAATTAGAAAGTGCAGGTTAATCCTTTGGTTCCCACTTTTGAGCAATGTAGTGGAGCAATATAATGTTTTGGCTGCCCAAAGTTCATCTCATTAGATGGTTTATAATTGGTTGCATTTATGTTCGACATTGTTGCAGGAAGATGCAAAGGAATAATTTGTGCTCCTCTGTTAGATTGTTCTCCCGAGCACGAATTTTGTGATTCTGAGGATTTGTATGCTGCTTAAGCATATATTGTTCCACAGCGGTTTTTATCGACTGGTCAAACGACAAACAAGTTGGAACTGAGCAGTCATGATGACTTGCACGATTTATTAAGTTGGAATCGTTTATACAAACAGATTCCATAGCACTTTTTTTTAGTAAAGGAGCCTCAGCTTGCTTTCTTATCTGAATGTTACACACCAGGTTACACTCAGTATTCTTTAGTACGCTAATTTAGAAGGAGTAATAGCAGTGGTTAGGAGCGGAATAGAAGGCGGAAAAGGTGTTAATGACGGATTCCTTTGCAGTTTAGGAGCCGCATATGAGGCAGCTAGAACAGAAACATTGTCAGAATATATATGAGACTTCAGGCAAATTCAACTAATTTTCCCTCTCATCGCCTTCTATAAGGGATGAATTATAGCTTAAATCGATAACTGCATGTTCTGCTATAGATATCTGTGAGACAGATAGCGATTTTAGTGTTTCCTTCATGCCTTTTGGTGATGTTTCGTGAAATTAGTGCTCTGGCCGGGTTTTGGGAGTGCCAATCAAGGCAATAGGTGTTTTACACGTTATTGAAATGGGCAAGGGCGGGAACGTATTCATGGCAGATAAATTAACATTAGGTGGGCTGTTAACATGTGCAACTCTCGCATCAAAAGGGTTTTATTTAGTTAGAGGTAAGGGGAGTTCACAGCCCTTTATAAGGGTAATATCAGAAACCCCTAAAAGGTTTATACATGCAATTTCGTGATTACCTTTTACAAAATTAAAGCAAGCTGCCGGCATTGTGCCTGCAAATTGACAAGATGGTAACCTAGAGTCTTTAAAAAGGAATTGGGTAATAGTTCCTGTACGAGATGGAGTTTGTGATGTTTTATTCGAACTGCCTTGCGTACATGCAGTAGCTCGCCTTTGTGGCTTGCTGTCCATTTGTTTTCTTTTACAATCCCTAACCTCGGGACTGGTTCGCAAAGGCATGTTGCTTTGTAACGTATACAATTCTATTTACATGGTTGCTTTAAGTAACAAGTGCAATTATCAAATGAATCGTCTTTTCGCTGACAAAGCCGAAAATCACCCTTTCAAGCCTAGCTATAACAATTTCTATGCAATTAGCTAACAAGTAGACAAAGTAATCAAGCAATAGAAGCTGGAAGAATAAGTGATTAAAATAATGTCAGCTTACTAAAATCTAAATGTTGCAATGCTGAAGACGGCTGAGACTCCGCGCAAGCAGCAAACAGCTAACAGCACCTTAAAAAGCAACTTCGAAAGCTGCTTCAGAAGCCTGCACTGAAGCGCGGACCCATGGGTAATAAAGGCTGGGCCGGCAGCAGAGAGGCGGGCTCAGGGGCGGGCTCACTGGGAATCAACCCTGCAATATAATAGAGTAAAAGTTAGCTAAAGCTAACAGTTTTAAAACACCCGCAGGTGATCCTGAGTCCACCAAGTCCTGCAATAGTAAGAGTTCATCCGTACCACAATGCGTTCAAAGTTCCAGTTTCGAGTCGCCA
This sequence comes from Ambystoma mexicanum, assembly GCF_040938575.1. Lineage (NCBI taxonomy): Eukaryota > Metazoa > Chordata > Amphibia > Caudata > Ambystomatidae > Ambystoma > Ambystoma mexicanum. Next base: position 780,918,054 of record NC_090935.1, on the reverse strand, counting down.
CAATCAGGGAGAAAAGAATCTGCCTTCTCGTGCAGCAGGTCCCACAGCTAACAGCACCATAAAAAGCAACTTCGAAAGCTGCTTCAGAAGTGCGTGCTGACGGTCGGCCAGCAGAGAGGTGGGCTCAGGGGCGGGCTCACTGGGAATCAACCCACAATGTGTTCAAAGTTCCAATTTCGAGTCGCCACAAGCAGGGAGAAAAAATCCTGCGTCTCGTGCAGCGGGTCCCAGAGCTAACAGCACCTTAAAAAAGCAAATTTCGAAAGCTGCTTCAGTAGCCTATCATTTTAAGCATCAGTAAAAACAAATTCCATTTGCATTTTCTTTCCCATTGAAATTGTGCTCAACATCCCAAAAACCCATTTTCCCCTTCTGTTCCTCTTCCCCATTGTGAGGTAAAAACAGATTTTCATTTGCATTTTCTTTCACATTGCCCATGTGTTGAATATCCTAAAACCGATTTTCCCCTTGTGTGCTGACTAGTATTCTCTAAAAGCCCTGCCTGTCTTTCTAAGTTTAGCAAAACGAATTCCCTGTCTTTCTTTTCTTTCACATAGCAGTTATGACCAAAAATTAAAAACCTATTCTTCCATTGCGCTCTAAAAACGAATTTTACCATTCTTTGCTTGTTCCCCATATTGTTTCTGTGAACTAGATCCCAAATCCGATTTACCCCCTGTGTTCCCACTCCTTACCACTGCCTTCCATCCAAAACTGACCAGCCTAGTGGAGGTTTGGGGGGTGAGGGTTGCTGGGACTCAAGCATCATTTGGTGCACATGCAATTTCCTATTTGTTTGCATTCATTTTCTTGGTGTGTTTTGAACTGTGATCTGATGGTAGTGAAAGAAGTAAAAGTCAATTCTTGTACGGTACATTTTGAGTTATCTCAGTGTGCTGCTTGACCAAAACAGATATTTGTCTTTGGGTTGCCACAACATTGGTGGCTGATGTAAGCTGTTTATTCAGATTTGACATGAAATAATAAATTAATAAATATCTTTTTGATACACACCAGTCTGGTTCCTTTTCCATTGTGACACGGGGTGTTTGTGGAGGTTGGCTGTGAGACTGGTCGGAGGCCTTCTCAAAAGGATCTGTAGCATAAAAAAAACAAAGTGTTTTTAGTGTGTGCCACACTCAGTGTAGGGGAAGAAGATCCCTGGCTTGAGTGTGCCATGTAATAAATCATGACAGCTCGCTTATTACGAATGGAGCTTGGTTCTCTCATTAAAACAAAGAACAAGGGGTGTGGCCAGCAGCGCCTCTAATGTGGCAGCTCTGCTGATGGCCTCCATACGAAGCCCGCTGCCTGAGGGATAAAACCTGGTTCCCACTGAGCTTACATGTTGTCAAAGCAATCAGCCATAGTAGGAAGGTATTGAGTCTCAGCAGTCCCAATATGGGATGATAACGTGCAGTACTGATGCCCAAAATCTTCTGTTGAGTCCGAGATGGCAGCTCCAGAGTGCCAAGATGGTGGACGGATGCAGGAAGAATGAAGGGAGGAGAAGCCATCCCTCGGGGAACGAATGAGTGGAGGAACTCTCAAAGCTTGCCACAACTTCGCCATTCGGCGAGTGAATTGTTCATCTGACCCCAGAGAGCTAACCAATTGCATGGAGGGTGCCCGTGACTCCAGTGAAGATTCCGGAGCACTGGAGCGGAGTAGCAGGAGGCAACCCGCTCCTAACCCACACCGGGGCGCAGCATGAGACCCGGACACCAGGCGGGGTGCAGTGCCCGGGCGACTGCATCATCTCTTGCTCAGTTGCCCAGTGCTGCTCTGTGCAGCGGATCCCCATGAGACGACACAGCTGATCTCTCCGGTTGTGCAGCCCAAGAGGTATCCCCCCGCTGCACTCAGATAGTGATCAGCGGCACCCGTGTTATGCACCGCAATACCCAGGACAGTGGAAGACAGCCTTAAACCACCAGCAAGCGTACGATTGGGGGCAGGCTGGTCCTGCAGTAGAGAAACTGCTCTCCCCTGGGGGTGACACGTTGGTGAGCCCGCTGGGCAGGGAGGGAGGTGGCTTCCCCCCTGCCTCACTGTTCGGATGGTCCTGGGCAGAGGACAGTCAAAAGAACACCGGCTTGCCAGTGCACCCAAGACTTCAGCTCAATAAACTAAGCTGAGCCAACTGAGGGGATAGGAGGGCTGCCCACCTCCATCATGCACTGCGAGTTCTGGGCCACGGAGAGGGAGGCTCCTCCATGCTCTGGCCCCTGTACCTGACGGGGATCGCTCCTCGCAGTACCCCCAGCCAACTGACCCTTCCATCATAGGGTCCCATTGAAGCAGCTTCCACGCCTCCGGGTCAGCCCTGCATGGTCCTGGGGTAACTGGACGGCCAGTGAATTCACAACATCTTACAAGCTGACCTTCCCCTCCCCCACCATCCGGGCCACTGCAGCGATTGTTGGGGTGCGATGTAGTGGCCCGGATCCTGAAGTTGAGTGCCCCACATAATAAGGGCAAATGTTGGCAAACTTTCCCAGCTCCTGGGGTGCACCCACTGGTTATCTCCCACAGCAACAGGAACACTGGATTGCTCAAAGAGATAGCACTACTATGGCCAAACACCTTAAAACCCTTAAGATTGGTGATATCTCCACCATATTGCTCCCAGGGGAAAAAGGAAAACAGCCAGAGATGGCCAAATCCATGCCACATGCATGACCTGTAGGAGCTGGACAAATGGCTACCAAGGAAGATATTCAGGCTTTTATGATGGATATCAAATCAGAATTCCGCTCCTGTATGACAGAACTCACCACCAAACTCGAGCATATGGATCAAAGAGTGACTGAGGCAGAGCAAAGACTTGGAGAAGTAGAGGACCTGACTCGGGAACACTCAGCTTCACTTCTCGAAGTACTGCAAAAGATCTGTGCCCAAAAGATCTTGGAGTACAAGCAAGAGGACTTGGAGAACAGGGCCCAACAAAATAACCTTCGAATTATGGGAGTGCCTGCTTTGGTCCCAGACCAAAACCTGGCAGATTAAGTAGGGGACCTATTTCAATCCCTCCTGCCACATCTTGAGAAGTCCCAACTCCTGTTGGATCGCACCCACAGACTGCGCCGCCGCAGAGGAATGGAAACGGAATCCCCTCCGGATGTGATCACCTGAGTCCACTTCTATACGACAAAGGAGGCAATAATGGTGATAGGCTGCTTCTGAGGTGAACTGTCGTTTCAGGGGTCTCACCTGCAAATTTTCTAGGACCTAGTCATATTGACCATACAGAAACAGAGAGCCCTCAGGCCACTGATGCTATTCCTTTGAGATGAAAAGATCAGGTATCACTGGATGTTCCTTACCGCGATTCAGTTTTCCTACAAAGCGGTCTCCCGAGCGATTGCACATCTAGAAGACACGGAAACGATCCCAAACCCCAACTCGCCGGATAAAGAAGGTGGCTCCTCTCTCGCCTCCCCCGGAGATGCAGATGACCTCCCTCCAAAAACAAGATGCCCGCTCTGGTCAAGGGTCCAGAAGGGTCACAATAGGAGATGAATGGTCCCTCTAGCCCACATCCTCGGGTCACAGATGGTGTCGGTAGCGCCAAAGCCTATATTGCCTTACGCTTGATGCCCCGGCCGGCCTGTCTAACGGAGCTTATGGAAAAGTGAACATGCTGTTAGTAATAACGGACTTCACACGGTCTAAGCCCAACTCCAAGGTGGATTTCACCTGAAGGCCCTTGGAGTGTACTGCCAGTGGTCTGTGGCAGTCAAACAGTTTGGAGTCCAGGGTTCAGACTCAGTTTAAAGTTATTTAGTTCTTTATGGGGGAAAAATTCAGTTGGAGCAGGTACGCAGGAAACCTTATACTACGAATGGCAACTTCTGATCTCTTGACTTTTCCCCTCCAGTCACCCCTCGTAATGACAACAGAGGAGAGCTTGGAAACTGCATTCCAGAAGGTGAACTAAGGCCACAACTCACCAGTGAAATGACACTCCATACTGAAACGTCTGAGAGATCTAGAGGGAGCAGTGGTATTTCTTCAGGAAACCCACCTGCTGCCAAAGGACTATGCCTGTCTCCGGAGCAGAGATTTTCCAAATCAGTTCCTGGCCTCAGGAGGCACCAAAAAGGGGAGACAGAAATCCTGGTGGCCAAAGATGTTCCGTTCCAGGAATTACACTCCATCACAGACCCTGGCAGCCCCTTCATAGGTGTGAAGGGGATGCTCCTGGGCCAACTGCACTCACTGGTCTCAATTTACGCCCAGAATGAGGGCCATGAACGCTTTCTGGCAGACTTAGAGTCAGCCCTCCTCCCATTCCTGGAAGGCCAGGTCATCATTAGAGGGGACTTCAACAGGGTCCCTGACCCGGATAAGGACAAATCACACGTACCAGCCTCCATAGACTACAAAATCGCACTGGGAATCCTCCACTTGTTCAGATCCCTGGGTGTGGTGGACAGCTGGCGGGTGGTGCACCCAGAGGAAAGGGAATATAGCTTCTTTTTGCAGGTCCATTGCACTTCCTCGCGAATTGCCTTGCTCCATGGTTTCGGCCCATCTCTTATCCTTTACAGATAAGGTGGACATCGCCCCGAAGGTTTTCACAGATCACACTCTGGTGTTACTACAGATTAGATCCTTGAACGCGGCCCCTGCATCCAGACCACAATGGCGCCTGTACGATCCGATATTGAACGATATGGCCCTAAGAGATGAGGTGGCAAAAGCAATTAAGGACTACTTTTGAGAAAACCCCACGGCACTAACTTCTCTGGCCATTAATAGCAAACACAGCAGCATATTATAGAAGGAAAAAACAGACAAGAGCCTGCCTGGAGCAGGAGATATAGGACATTGAATGTAAATACAAGAAGGGTGGTTGCCTAAGATTCATGCTGCCTTATGAGTGGCACGTAATAAACTGGAGGCCTTGTATGCGGAGGAGACGGCGCAGACCATGCTATCAGTTAAACAGACTTATTATGCTAAAAGTAATAAGGCCAATCACCTCCTGACGAGGAAATTAGTGAAAACTAGAAGGCAAAACTTTATTACTGGTCTTCGGAAACAAGTGGGGGTAACCCAATATGGAGAACAGGAGAAACTACAGATAGCACAAACTCATTTACTGGAGTCATTGGCCAGGGGGGACAGATCGATAGAGGCACAGAGACAATACATACAGGAGACATCCCTACCCCAGCTGGCGCAGGAGGATAAGGAGGCTCTGGAAGCCCCAATCCAACAGGAGGAAGTGGAGGCTGTAATGACATCCCTGAAGTCCCGTACCTCAGGCCCAGATGGCTTCTCACCTAGATTTTACAAACTGTTTAGTTCTCAATTTCTTGCTCCGTTAACGTCCCTTTTTAATTCATTCCAGGAGGCGGGAATTGTAACTCCCTTGATGCAAAACTCCACCACAATTCTGGTACTGAAGCCAGGGAAGGATCCTAAGGATTGTGCCTCTTATTAGCCAATCTCTCTTATGAATATTGATGCTAACATCTATTCAAAGGTGATAGCGAATTGCCTAGCACCACTTCTCCCCGATTGATTAACTCTGATCAAACAGGCTGCATGCAGGGCAGTAAAACGGGAGACAACATCAAGCGGGCGTTAAATCTAATTGAATTGTCCGCTCACAACAATGAGAAACTGTCTCTCCTGGCTTTGGGCGCTGCAAAAGCGTTTGACATGGTGGACTGGTCTTTCTTGCCCCTTGCACTGGAGGTGTTTGCCTTCAGGCCTCAGTTTAGAGAGGCGATAGCCACCCAACTATTTTGCCCCAAATACCTCACTCCAGATCAATCGAGAATGCTCACCACCCAATTCCCCTTACTTGTGGAACATGTCAGGGATGCCCGTTTTTGCCCCTCCTGTTTGTGCTTATTATGGAACCGTTGGCCCAACGCATACAGGGAAATAATGAAATTCAGGCCCCGGTGGTGCAGGACTCCCCACATAAGGTTTTGATGTATGGCAATGATGCGCTCTTGTCTATTACCAACATCATCCCCTCCTTGCAGGCGTCCTTACAGAAACTCCACGCATTTGGGCAGGTAGCTGGGTTTGACATTGATTTTGGGAAATCAGTGGCACTGGGAGTGGGCCTGTCCGCACAAGATATAAGGGACGTCCAGGCTATCTCCCCGATCCGCAGGGACACGACCTCTATAGCCTATCTGGGGGTTCACTTGACGGCCTCTCCGAGGGAACTTTACGGGGCTAATTTCCCTCCCTTGATTAAGACTTTAGAATAAAACCTGGAGAGATGGGTGAGACAAGAAATGTAATTAATGGGACGGATCGCTGCTGTCAAAATGAACCTCCTCCCCCGATTGTTGTATTCCTGCTCATCCCTCCCTATAGATATCCCCAAGCCCGTAATGGAAAGGCTGCAACGCAGACTATTAGGTTTCATTTGGTGGGTGAAGAAATCTAGGATATCCCTAGGAGGGTGATGATGGGGGATCCGGGTTGGGGGGTTCGGGGTTCCTAATCTACTGAGATATGCAGAGGCCGACCAACTGTCCTATTTGCCCATGTGGATACTCTGACTCCGAGGTGGATGGAGATAGAGCAAGCTCAATACCCCCTTCCCCTTCGTTTCTTACCCTTTATTCCCCACTCGTTACGTAAGCAATGGCCTCGTCTACTATACAAAGGAAAAAGATTGAAAGGGGGGTAGGTCCACTCACCCCAGTCTTTGGCAACCTGGCCTTTTCACCGATTATCCCTCGGGGAGCTTTCAAGCGATGGAAAGAAGGAGGCCTACTCACTTTGGGACAACTATTTGCTGAGGGCCAACTGCACTTGTTTGAAGACTGTAAAAAAGAATTTAAACTCTCAGAGGCGGATAGGTTCACATACGCCCAGCTCCACCAGTGGATTACTCACCCTGAAATAAGAGAGAAGACCAATCGGTCCCTGAGCTCACTGGAACTTAATATTGGGGAGGCCATACACAAGGGAGGGATTTCAAAATTGTATAGACTGTTGCAGGAGGTCCAGTGCCGCCCGGAATACATGTCCCATTGGGAGGCTGATCTAGGACTTGAGCTGGATGATGTCGCCTGGCTGGAGATTTGGGCTAGAGGCCGTGCCTGGTCCAAATGTGTGACGAACAACAAATCCGCATTGAAATTGTTGTTCTGGTGGCATTACCCACGGGTGCAGATTCACCACTTCCAGGCCTTAATCCCCCTACTTGTTGGCATAATTGTGGGGCTAAGGGCTCGTACTTTCATATGTGGTGGGACTGTCATCTAATGCGGACCTTCTGCGAGAACATTATACAAGTAATTTGTTACATTACTGGTAGTCGCCTCCCGCTGTGCCCAAGACCCTGCTGCTAGGAGCGCCATGTGAAGTGGTATAATCAAAGTCGGGAGCTCAGGTGAAGTTAATGACTCATTTGCTGCTGGTAGCGCATATCACCACTGCACGTTACTGGAAAAAGGCGAAGGGCCCAGACTTGGGACGATGGGGGATCAAAGTCTGGGACATTTTGGTGGCCGAAAGAGTGTTGGATGCAAAGGAAGGAAAGCTTCACCAATTCCAAGCAGTCTGATCATCTCTGCTTGAGTATGATCAGAAATTCCCAGCCCTGACCTTTAAATCACGGCTGATACGGATACACCTAGGCCCCGATGGACACAGATAAGAGAGATGGACTGGAAAGTAGATGAACAATAAGCAGTAGTGCTGGAGGGGAAATCATTGCAGTTAAATTGTTATGCATTTCTCCAGAGGTTGCTGCATGCTGAGATGTAAAGTTGTTGCTCCAACTGTGAAACTAATAAAAACATTAAAAACATTTTTAAAAACACATTTGCACCCAGAACAGAGCTCAGGGGTGCCACTAGCAATCACCATCTTGTCAGGGGGCATACATGGCCGGTAACGGCCCACAGCCCTTGGATAGGCCCTTGCTTTGCTGGGGGCTGCCTATGCCGGAGCTGGCAGGCTGCTACCGGCCATGTATGCCCCCCTCCGATGCAGGGGTGATTGCCATAATCTATTTGCAGGGTAATGTCATTGCTCATTCCAACAAAAAGGAACAGAGCTCTAAAAGTCTTCAAATGTTGTTTCATAAAAGTAATAACAGCTCAGTCACTTTGCCCTGTAACATCACTCCTTTACTTAAGAACATGTATAACCGAGATTACATAAATCACATACAAAAAGCAGACACATTATATTTTAAAGAAAACTGAAGCTGTCATCCCACTGATTTCAATAATTTCTCGCTGTGAAAGGAAAGCCTAAGAGTTGTTTTATAACGCTGGTTAAATAATCTAACTGTCAGTCTAAAGTGGGTGCATAGTGTGGCTTCCTATTTATTTCCAAGAGACCTTCACATAGGGCACAACCTTCAATTAGCACCTGGCTGAGCAGCCAATTAGGTTGCTCAGAACGCAAGCAAGCTGTTATCTGACCTGCTGCGCTCCACACACTTAACACTCTGCCTACTTCCCCTCTACTGACCCACAAATGAAAGAAATGTTTTTCTTACTTGACATTCCACGTGTCTTCCTCCTCCTGATATGGACGCTGTGGCAATGTTGAAGTGACTCTTGAGAGAGCTGCCTTTTACATTTCCATAGTGGCCATCTTGAATGTAGTATGTTTGTAAGCTGTGCACAAAGCCCGTCTGTTGGATATTTTTAGTTTGGGCTATTACGTGGCGTGAAAATAAGCCAAAACAGTTGCATTAGAGTACGGATAGGGAGAAATGTCATGTGAGGAGGGACACAAGGTTTTTAAGGATTGTTTGGTTATTTGCCCACCCATTGACTGCTCATTGCCATGCTAATCCGCATGGCCATCCCCACCCAGTTCCTCCCCATTCGCTCCCAAAACACCTCCTCATGGGAACTCTTTGAGCTTGCTTTATTCAAGCCTTACCATCAAACGTTGCACTCAAAGCGCCTGCCTGTGTTAAACGTTGGGATACATGAATCAGGGTTGAGTACCCACCCCCATTTGAAGGAGAGATTTCAGGACACCAAGTAAAGCATCGGTTGTTGGCTGCACACATGATTTATGCCACTATGAAAACTATGCATTCATGGCCAAGGTGGAAATGTCAAATAATGTGCTGAACAACAGCAATTTAAAAAGTCTTAAGATCGACAACATGAGAAACTACATAAATTAGATGGGCAGAAAACAGCTTTGCATCATAGAAAAGCATGTCTGAACACTCACCTTATCTCACTGGATGGCTGAGGGAATTGTGTAAGGCGTTGAAAGGGGGAGAGGTAGATGGGAGAGATTTCTGATTATAAAATCAGAACAAGATTTTTAATTGAAAGTATGGGTGTACTTGATGAGACAATCTCTAAAAGAAAAAGAAAGGGGTTAACAGCTACTTCGAGAGGAACCCGATGATCATTTAAAAAATAATAAGAAAAAGTCTGTTCAGGCAGAAATGGGAAGGATGGACGGGACACCCAATGGCGATATTAGAAAAATATGCATGTTAGGAAAGAACTCAAACAGAGCTATGCAACAGGGAAAGAAAGACCCATGGCGATTGGGAGGGGACCTAAGACACGGTAGAAGGGGATATATTGCTTTAGGCAGACTGATCCCAAGCAGTATGCATGAGTAGCATGAATGGCTCTGTAAATAACAACTGTAAAAGAGTTGTGATTTTAAAATTATTATTATTTATTTTTAATATCACGTGTCATAACTGAGTCCAGCCTCAAAGCGTAGCCGGGTCTCAAACCTGAGATGCTTCGCCTTGTCTTGCTTCCAAGACAAATGCATTGGCTCTGAGACATCCTCTGGGCCCTGCAAGGTGAATGTTCAAACAAACAGTACGACATTTAGAAGGAAACTAGAACTCGATAACATGTGGGGGTGGCTACAACAAGAGCAGGCAATTACCCCGAGGCACTGGAAGTAATATGTGGAAGTAATGAACAGCACAAACCTTGGTGAGTTGGAGAACAAGGTTGAGTGAAATCAAAGTGGGAGGTAGCGTGACAGCGATGAGTGCGTACAACTCTCATGCTGCACTGAATGTGGGCCTTGCACCTTAAAATACACTAATGTTCCAAGCAGCCATATTGGCTGAGCATGATCACAAGGATGTTAACACCAATGTAAATACCCAAATATCTTACAGAATACTCCCGGAATTTAGGGACCAAGCTTTAAATAGGAGATTCATATTTTTCTTACTACATCTGGTCCCAGAGCAGCTATACATAATTGTTTCCAAGAAAATGAATCTGATTATTCTGCTGGAGGAGTGCAAATTCAACTTGCGGCTGCAGCCCTTACTTTATTATTCATTGGATTCATCTAATTATATACAATTTAGACATACTTGGAGCCAGTGGGATACATTCGTAACATTGAGGGTTGGCCTTGAGCCAGCACCAGTGAAAAGACCTAATGCACTTCAAAACCGAGTTCCCTCCTAAGAAAAATGAGTATCCCACAAAAGGACAATTAAAGGTTAGAGGCCAAGAACCTCTAGTAACTCTGGAGGGTTTCTTGCTAAATAGTCTGGATGAAGCTGATCCGGGCAGCTACCAGGGTTTCACTGAGTGCATTAATGATATTGAAGAGTAGATAGGCTCCCAACATTGTTTAAAGATGTCGAACCTTGCAACCCAGACGTAAATGAGTTAGATGAGTTCAAAATTCTGCCATGGAATATATCAAATATAACAAATTGAAACAAAACGGTCTTTAAGCTTTCATTGCCTATTCCTTTGGGGTTTGCAGATGTGATTACACATCTCCATCGCAGACCTAGTAGTGGCTTATGTGTGAAAGTTGACCCCTCAGTCTTTGCATCATGTCTCATTTTGCACAGTCCAGCTACCATCCCATCAAAATTAAGCTTTCTACTCTACAAGTATTGCTGCTTGGGAATACGTATGTTTTTCCTAAATACAGCACAGCCTAAGAGAAAGACATGACCAAACTAATTAACATTTACCATTTAGGAAAAACAGTTTCCGAAGAGGTAAATCAGCATTTGCATTATTGCAATACTTTAATCTTGATTTGCATTAGATCTGGAAAGTAAGGAAATAGATGAGGCCTCTGAGAATCTCTATCAAGCCTTGGATTCTAGGGTGAAAAGAGGCAAAAAAAACGTCTCCAGAAGTTCTTTCCTCTTCAGAAGGGATTTTAGGAAAGGGAAGACCACATTTCTGGAAAACATGGGCACTTCATCGAGCAGTGTTACTGACTTCTACATGTAAGCTAATTTCTTCGAATATCCTATATGTACGCAATGCACTTTCACAGAGTTAACAATAAATATAAATTGTGAACCCTGTGCACAAGAATATACCGGTGATGGACAACTACAGAAGGACAAAAGGAGCTGTGAGATGACATGCTACTAAGATCGATTGCCTTCTGATTGAAATTGTCAAAGCCCGGTGCTATGCTACAAGGCACAAAAAAGGCACAAAGAAACAGGACTCTCGCAATGTACAATGTTTAAAGAGACACCAAAGACCTAATGAAATAGTGAAATGTAGCCATTTAACACAGTAGTTTGGATAATTAAATCTTTTGTAACTGTAATCAGTGTAGAAAATGTAGAAAACATTCAAAAACATTTAGGAGTCTGAAAACTGTTCACAAGCAAATAAACAAAAGAAAAAACAATTACAATTACACAAAAATCTTCAATGAAACTAAACGTTCTAGCCAATCATGCATTCAACCATACCAACTCAAAGTACGCCAGCCATGCCCAAAAAAGGAGGCATGTATAACCCCAGGAGAAAACAAAGAACCACCACCTGTGTACGTGTACCATCCAAGTGACAAAGAAACTGAAAATCCTAAAACAACTAAATATATTCTAAACAAAAGAACACAGCTGGAGATGTATCATGCACTTATATTCTACCCTAAGCTGCACCTGAGTATCAGCTCATGCACCAGAGTTTTTAGTGTCCAGTGATGTAATACAGCTCTCCTTCACCAGAAGATATAATGCTCAAACTCTTAGGATACACCTATGGTGTGAGAAGCTAATATAGTCTAACAAACATTTATAAAAAATGGAAACACCAACTCGAGTTTCAACTGTGTAAAAGGCCATCATTTCTACACAGGTGGCCCAGACTTCTTCAGGGCGTAGACAGTAAGTTAATTTCATAAGGCAGCCTCAAGGGTAATGCCTTGTCATGGAGAAAGTAAAAGGAAGACTAATACGTATCCTCATTTGCACTCATGGGGTGCAATTTACAAAGTACACATAAGTCACACAAAAGCAAACAAATTTGCGATAAGGCATATGACACACAGAGTTAGGGTAAATTTAGAAACATCCGCCCCGCTCACCATTATGTCCAGTGTCCCTCAGGATGGTGAACCTAAGAATCAAATAAAGTGCAGCATTCTTAAAGATGGGCCAAGGAGCCATGTGTAAGGTTCTACAATCCTCCACCGTCACCACCACTGTGGTTTGTTCAAAAAGGCATCTGTGTGGACACACATGCGCTAAACTAGCCTTAATGAAAAGATATAGCTCGTAGTCACAAGGGGAGGTTGAACAAAGACAACAATGTGGATCACAGAATGACGTGCCTGGGCATTTTTAAAACTGCAAGAAATATACAAAACAATTGATCAAACCTCCAAGTTTGGGTTTGACATATCGTACGGCTATATGATTGTTGCCTTCAGAAAAGTATTTCAAAGATAACTCTCACCCCCATGCGGCTGAATGCAATCCGTGAACAGCATGGTCATAGTGCTCCTTAAGGCCAGATATGAGCATCTCTGTCTGAACGCATGGTTTAGCAAACCCAAATGGGGCAAGTACAGGGTGACAAGGCCACTGAGCAATTCAGTTCATGCCGTTTGCAGAGGGACTAAGCATTCCGTTGTTTAAGTGCCAAAGAACAGAAATAGAAGCAACAGTTTCACATATGTAATGGTCTCTAGGGACCAGATTTTTGAACCGCTCACAGAACATTGACTAAGCTCGAACCACGACATACCTGGTTAGATGTTTGAAGCACCGAATGATCACGCAACTATAAAATCTGCAAAGAGGAGCCAGAGCCTGACTACGGGCAGGGAATGGATCTCTGTATGTGGACACAGGAGGGCCCGCCTCCAACAGTGGCTATCGTAACTTTAGAGGGGTCCAGGCGGACCGTGGTGGCCATCTTGGCATTGTCCTAGGCCATGCTGGAAACCATTACCAAGGTAAGCAGGTGTTACATGAAGCACAGACTCACCCCAGGTTTAGAGCGACTGTGTTGGCTAAAACCAAGTTAAGATGGTCAGTGAGAATACAGACAAGGCAGGTTGTCTGTATGCCATTGCCCAGACACCTCCATTGGCAAATTGGCATCTTGGGGAATCAAGTGTCTTTAAGAGATAATGCTCGCAGGTGGGCAGACAAGGGGATCTGTGTGCTACAACTAAGTCCAAGCCCCTCAAAGGGGCAAAATCATGGTCTAAACCGTGTTTGAAAGCATTATAAGGCTGACCAACAGCTGTCATAACTTTTAAGAGGTCCATGTGGACCATGGCGTACACCTTTGCCTAGTGTAAACCATATTTATAATGCATTACAACAGTGATCACTTGTCACAGGAGGCAAAGCCTCACTCAAGTACACGGCCACAAGGTGGGCTAGAACCTAGTCATAGTGGCCAATGAACATACAGACAAGGCAGGTTTTCTGCATGTCATTTCCCACAGACCAAATGGTGTGAGTTCCACAACTAATGTCAGTTCACTCAATAGGGCAAAACAAGATCACGTGTGCCAACACTATGGGGCAAAGCAGGTTGCCCAATGTTATTGGCTGGATGCCCTGAGGGGTGTGCTAATAGGAAATCAAAACCTTTTTAGAAGTGGAAAAATTACAAAAGGTAACCATACATTGGATCATGGTGTAACAATGACAACTGCAAAGTAAAGATCCTGAATGAAACTCTTCGTTGAACCCCCCAATGTGGGTTTTCAAACGAAAAATCCAGATTTCTCCACTTTAAAGAGGAGATTTGTAGTATCATAATTACAGGCATCTGGTTTGACAAACTCAATGAACATTCACCTGATGACAGAGGCCGTGTGGTTACAAGCCAAGTAGTACCGCATGAGTGGCGCTGGAATAGTGCCATTACGAATTCTCAACCTATGATCCTTAACTCTGACTGAAACTTTGCGTGTAGTCATGCCTATGTCGGCTTTTTCGCATGGGCATAAAATCAAGTATACAACATTGGTAAAATGCAGTTAGTGTGGTTTTTCAGTTGCCATTAATGTTGTTGTAATTGACTTCTGAGGTAGTCATGCAAAATTGGCAGGCGCTGCAGCTCCAACAGCTAAAATGACCCTCTACGGGGTCAATAGGAATATTCCATGATTGATTGATGGTTTTCAATAGAGGTGTTGAGTGGGTAGTTTTGAACGTACCACATGGTCTTTTATATGTTTGCCCCTATTGGGAGTGAATAATGGTGGTTGTGATGAACAGCCGGTACTTTTGACCAAGTTCCAATGATTATTCACCATTTTTTGATGGAGTGGTGCTGTTGGAAAAGGTAATCACACAGAACCATTTTGGTGGTCCTGCTGTGTCAGTTCTAAGGGTGAGTAAAGCCCAGTGCCATAGCATGCCAATTACCACCCAGGGTGGGTTGTGAATGAATGGTATAATGATAGATGGTATTCTAATTTAAATTGGGGTATTGAAGCCCAGTGCCATAGCACACCAATTACCACCTCATATAAAGGATCCATAATTTTCTGTCTATAATAATGTGGGAGTGGAAGAGAGTATGGGCCAACTGTCTTTTTAACACACAACTGGACTGCTGGCGTGTTCCCATTGAACCATTAAAGCAGTCTAGGGTCCTGGATCCTGATGTCCTGGCTTCAGTTACTCTAAAGGCTAACAACAAATGGTTGTCTACCTATCTCAGCTCGATTACAGATACGGTATTTAGGTCAGACCAAGTGCAGAGTCATGGGAGGAGTGTTTTGGGTGCTTTTTCATTAACAGGGAGACTACAATAGACCCAAAAAAAAACATATGGTGACTTACTTGGTATGGGAGGCAAGACACTGACACAAATGATCCTTGAGGAATCAAACAGTTGAGTGAATGCCAACAATGTTACATCTTTGACTGAATTGTGCTTCGGGAAATGGTATCCCATCACTGATGTTTTAAAATAAACAATATCGTCAGAAAACAAGCTCTCTGCAAACACACACACTTATGGTGTTGCTGGATAGAACTACCTGCAGTGTTTGTGTGAATCATTGACATTTGCAGAAACAATCCGCATGGGGCACCAAATCTAAATCTTTTTTATATATTCTGCGCACTCTGTTCTGTAACCTAGGTCAGACTTCATCTATTCAAGAACAGTGGGTGCTCAATGGAAATAATGACAGAATTGGTTCTGGAACAGTGGCGCATGCTGACCCCCATATTATTCAGCTTATGCCTGTCAGGCTTGTCCAGGTATATTCGGGACAAAAGCATCTTTTAATTAAAGCTTATAGTTTAACATCTGGAATCACTAACTCATATGGACGACATGGTGTTAACTGGCCAAGGAAATGTTAGACTCTGCCAGATTGTAAATTGTTTACAACAATATTGCAAGATTATTTATCTTGCTAAAAACTTATACAGTCTTGGCTGTTTGCAAGAATTAATGCACTTCATGAAAGATGATTGGGAAGGCTACAAATGAAAGGGTGTAGAAATACATGACTTTGGTATTTGGCTCAAAATTAGGACCTACTGAAAAGAACATCAAATAATGATGAAAGGAACGATAGTGATGTGGCCCTCTCTAGCTGGGCCACATGTTGTGCATCGGGCAGATTGGTCTCTGTGGACAGCTCAGGTCTAGGTTCAGAAACAAGATGGAGCCATGTGGGGTTACAACCTTCCTTTATTCTCCTCAACAGCATTTTGGACACCCGGGATCTAGTAGTCCCTTCTCTTTCTCCCTTCTTCCAGTGCTGCCTTCTTCTGCCTGCTACTTAAGGTCGCCCCTCCCTTAAGGTAAGTACCCTGTCATGGCCATTCCATCTACAAAAGATGGGAACAACCATTGGACGTTTGAAAAAGATTCAAGTGGAGATAGAGTTCATCTCAGCCATCAAATTTCTAGAAATTTAGTCAAGTCCTCTGGTCTTTTTTCGGCTTCTTGGTGCACTGATGCCTTAGCGGTACCTTATAAGAACCATGATTGATTAATTGATTGATTGCATGAAACATAAATACTGCCCAAAAACTTCACAGAGCCTTACATTTGATCAATAAAGCTGGAAAGCTTTGTGAGTGTGAATGAGGTAACATGGAAGAGTCTGTTGGGCAGGTGTAATATGATATTGATTTACTGCATTAAGTAGACAACAGCAGGTTATGAGCTCAATCAATGCAAAACTAATGGTAGCTAGTCTATGATGTCTTTTTAGTCTCATAAACACAGAATAATCATCGGTCGTGGGTCAAACCCATATTAAATTATCTTCATCTGATCCTATCCATCCATAGGCAACATTTCTTAACTCAACGCATTCAGGATGTTGAACACTTTGATCAGGCAACCTATTTGCATAACTCATAAATAGCAAACTTGAAGTTCAAATCTATGGAACGTAGAGCTGGCACCTTCCAAAACAAATGGAACATTCAATCATTTTGAAAGTTGGGAATTAGCTACTTGAAAAATGACTATGCACAATGTACTACGCGATATCCTCTACACCTGCCATGGACGTGTGTCTGAAGGAGGGTTTCAGGCTCACTTGATCTTATTGGAGCTTATTGGAATGGCCCTCAACTAAACATTGCAGGCCGGATATAAAATGTACACTTGCCAATTAATACCCTGGATACCGCAGCAACTCTGGTGCTAGCATGCACTAGTGTGCATCTGCAACAAGCAGGATGTGTGAGAGAGTTTTGCAGACGTGAAAACCTTTCTACGTACAAGAGGCTTGGAAATGTCTTTTTAATTAGGCAATATGAACCCGGGGAGGGTCAGCCCAGCCACCAGAGAGGGGTAGTCAAGCACTTCCCGAGGTACAGTTGAGGCAATAGTGACACGATAGTCAAATTTAGAGTCCTGTCCGCCCTTGTGTGTCATGACGCATTTCATATCACCGTTAGCACCCACGTTTAAGAACAACCCAGGTGCTAATGGTTTAATCATATTGGAGTCAGTGGGGTTAGGCGAGGGGCCTGTTCTATGTAGTTAAGCGGGCAACGGGGGCATGTGGGGGCTTGGTGTGGTGAGCAGACGGAAAGTGGGAGGAAGAGCAGTAGCAGTGAGGGGTACACAGTTCTCAGGCTGCTCTGAATGCAGGCATTGTGCCAGTGAAAAATGCCCACCTTCAGAAAAGCCTGATTGCCATGGGCATGCCCAACCACCCGCCCCCCCATGCCACTTCTCAGTCTCATGCAATGTGGCTTGTTCAAAGTTGGTGGTGTCAGGTTACGGGCATTGACATTTTCCCAGCACCTTAGAGGAGTTTTCACAAGAGTACGTTATCATTGTCCTCATTCTATGACACTGGAGGGGCTCATTCAATGAACTAATGGCAAAGAATGCTCCTGTGTGTCTGAGGTGCACACGTTGGTCATGTGTGCAATGAAGACACAACATGAAAGAGGCTTCAATACATTTTTCAGAATCCACTGGTCACTTATAAACACCATCAATCGATACTCTCTGGATGTAGGCCAGGATACCATTTCATTTTGAGTGGATTTATCGTTGCCCAGAGACCTAACTCGGGGGAACATCAATTCGCTCATTTAATCAACTGAGGAGAGAGGTCATGTGTTTCCGCACATATTTCCTCCTGAATGCTATATTGAAATTCTTGAGCCCGTCTTCAGCCCATGTGTCAGCCAGATGATCCACGTGAGCAGCTCAATCTGACATCTGCATGACTATCGATGTTGTTCGATTCACTTTGTATACAGACACCATGCTATACAAATCAATGGTTTCCATGATGGCAAGGATTGATAAGGCCACCTTCACGCCCTGCTTATAGTTGCTATTTATTTGTATTCCGTTCCATTAACTGGAATGCATTTTTCGAGAATTTTGTCCCTGGGCTATTAGAGGTTCGAGGAGAAGCAGGAAAAAGGGCAAGCTTGCACTGTTCCACGTTGGATCTGGAAGCCCTTTGACAGATGCCCTTTGACCAATACTGGCCCATCCGTGTCCTCATGAAGATCCATTGCCCCACTGCATAATGATGAAGGGAAGTTTATTTTGCCTCGCCAAGCTTCCAGAAAGCTCCAGCTGATATTGGCAAATGCCTCCTTGCCGTCAATAGTCAAGAAATTTGCTGGAAGTATTTTACTACTTGCTTCGTTTAGTGTGTCACCAAAGTCCCTGATTTTCGATTACCTATCCCTTGACAAAATTAAAGTCATCTGATCTTTTTGGATTAACTCTGTAAAAATGTCTTCTATTCACGTTGCCAAATTTTCATCAACATTTTAATACGCTGAACAGTCAGATGCAGCGGTAAATTCCACAAATAGGAGTGTCCTTGTTACGTGGCTTTTATGGCGAGATGACACAGAAAATTGTCAATCGCCTCATTGGAACTTCCATGAGGTGCATATAGTTTCCCCTAGACTCCGTATAGGACTTTTGCAATGTTATAATCTCTAGGTTTGAACAAATTGTGCATGTATATATGCTAATAGCAATCAGCAATTCTCACTGTATACTCATTGCAGGTGCTCAATTGATTTTCTCGCTAAAAGGATTTTTCTCTGTAATTGCTCTCTGTGAATAGTGTCAAACCCGCGATTGGGAAACTCATAATGTTGTGCGAAAATGAAAATTGTCTGGCCTAATTGCAATAAAACAAAACAGAGGTCAGGAGAAGAATCGGTATCAACAGTAGTGGGAGAAACCAAGCAGAAATGTGTGCAGACAAACAAAAAATGAAAAGAAACGCACACATGTGGAAAATTAGAAAATGAAGAAATTCTTTAATGAACAAATATTAAAAACCACTAACTGTCTGAAAGAGAATAACACACAAGAAAAAATACACAATCACAGAGACTCAAGAATTAAATAGTTCAAAAGATAATACAAATAAAGTGTAGACAAAAACAACAACAGGTGGGTAAAGTGCTGTAGTGACTATAGTGACTCTCGATCTAACAAAGTTAGGACTGACTCGATTAGTCAAAGCCTAGATGAAAAAAGCCTGGTCTGTACTCAATATCAGATGGCATGTTTTTTCTTCTTTTCTTTACCCAATGTAGTACCAAAGTTTTCTCTTTATTTCATGTAAAAGCCATCTTTATTATGCGTCACAGGACTTCTTGTATGCAACCCTCCAACGTAAGCCTGATCAGCCACATACATCAATTGAACACCTCCCTCTGCATGAAATAAAGAGAAAATAGTATCATACGATAAGCAAACCTAGTAATAGACATGTCTTGCTCTGTTCACAATAAAGGTTGCATGCACCGGATTTCCATGCCCGCTGAGCATGGAGAGTACAGTGACCGATCAGTGGGAGTTATCAGCGAATCAACCTGTCTGTTTCGATTGGAGTCCAGCACAGCTGTTAAAGGTGATCTGGAGGGCTGCCAAGAGCAATGTCAGAGGGGATGATGCCCCAAAAACCTTCCAGCCATCCCTTTTATTTGCTAAAGTCTCCTTGAGTAGGACAGGCAGGGGTATTACCCAATTTGACCTTTTTACAATTGACCTTTTGCACCATTGGGCTAATTATAGTGGTCCTAATTGACCTTCTGCACAATTGACCTTTATATTATTTTAGTAATTTTATATATGTATTGGGTTGGTTTTGGATTACAAATAATATAAGGGGATTGGGTGGGGGGAGGTTCCAGGTTTTTTTTGGATTGGGTGGGGAATTGGGGAGGTTTCCTCCCACATATATTTC
The DNA here is from genome assembly GCF_040938575.1 of Ambystoma mexicanum. Classification (NCBI taxonomy): domain Eukaryota; kingdom Metazoa; phylum Chordata; class Amphibia; order Caudata; family Ambystomatidae; genus Ambystoma; species Ambystoma mexicanum. The sequence goes on along the minus strand of NC_090935.1, from coordinate 780,898,143 downwards.
CGAATTGACCTTCTAAATTAGGTTAATTCTCCCGAGGTCAATTGTGAAAAGGACAATTAGTATACAACCCAGGCAGGCAGGGCAAGATGTGGATCCCGAACTTGCCATTCTTAAGGACCCATGATACACCTCAATGATGATGCCTAAAGAGGCTGAAACATGGGTGGGGTTGTTTGTGGTCTCGTGCAGAAGAGATGCGACCTAGCATTTTGGGTTGGTCTGCCCCTTTTGGGTTTGTAGAAGGCTCATTTGCACATAGTCCTTCCCCTTCTGTAATGTTAGGGCAAGCTACAAAAAATATCAATGGCATTAGGGTTGCAAGAACAACAGCAGCAGTCAATGTTCTCAGAAAACCTTCCGGCCATTGCTCTTCTATTTTGTTCATCTCAGAGACACCAGGTCCACTAGAATGGTAAAGGCAGTGGGACATGGGGAGAGAGTGCGCACACTGGAATACTATATCACAGTTGTGTATACATTGATGTAATCTTTAACTATTCCTCCCAATGGCCACTTGGCACTAGATGCTTCAACCACCCAGATGTACTTATCAATATTGCAGGAAGACATTGTCCACTTGTCCTAGGCTTTTATGCACTCTTACGCCCACTTAAATCACCACCACTCCAATGATATGTAAAGAGATCCTTTATTCGGTGTTATAAACGATAGAGGTGAGCACACCTCCACGACAACACATTTTGCCCGAAGGCCTTTCCCAGTATTGAATGAAGTGAGAGAACAGAGATAAATGCAATGCCATATTTAAAAAGAAATGTGACCACAAGCAGATACCTGGATGTTGTCAGGTGAGTCACCAGTATGTGAAGAGGCTGCTGGTTGGACATGTAAGAATCAGGAACCTAGGGGGTGACTAAAACTGCATCTCTCCTGCTTGTCAGTAAGCTCAGCATATATGAGCGGATACATACCCACGTGTTTACTTAAACATCACTGTACAAATGGTAAAAATAAATTGAGACTAGATAAGCACGGGGGCCTTGCCAGGTGCCTAATGCAAGTGACTACTTTCACTAGTGCAGGGAGCCTATGTAGGCTGTCTCTTGCAGCCATGTTCTTCACCCCCCCTTTGAAGAACACTTTACTTGGGCTCCAGAGGGGCTGCACCCAGGTGATCTATATCTGACTAAGCAGCGCCACGTTGCCAGTGATTCCCTGTCCCCCCTCACAGAGTCTGAAGATTAAGTATTGAGGGAGTTTCGGGTGGGTTGGCTGACTAGCTTTGACAAGCTGCACCAACCAGAATTCCTTGCACCTAATTAAGGGGGATTTAACCTCACACACCTGAACCAATTTGCTTCTCTGGAGATTTCTAAGGCATGAATGCCTGCTTGGAGGAGTACATCACTGGACGGTGGCAACGAGTGTGCACCGCACAACCTATTTTGAAGAATATTCTGTTTGGAGTTATGGGCTCCAGTGTGGCTGCACCCAGGTAACCCATTCCTCACTTAGTATTGCTAGTATTGCCACGCTGCTGGAAATCACCTCCCCTGCCCCACATTGAGGTTGGATGTGGGGGGGGGTAGGAGGGTGTTGGATTCTGACTGACTTTAACAAACTACAGCAACCAGAATGCCTTGCACCAACATAAGAAGGATTTAGCCTGATGGCTGAGGCATGGGGCTGAATGAGATAGGATCCAGAGTGTGTCTCTCACTCCACTTTTAAAAAGTATATCTCTTAAAACCAGGCTCAGGATCCAACACAAACGTACTATGACATCCTTGGGTGCAAGTCCCAGCAGCATCTACAAGAGGGTAATGATCGGGGCATCCTCCTGAGCATTACATACAAATAGCAGCTTAGTGTTAAATACCTGATATTGAGTACTGTGCACAGTAAAGAATGCTCCACTTTTGCATATACACAGCACATGCTGTTATGTTATATTATGTGAACTTATAAAGCACACGGTCACCCAAAGGTATCATGGCACAGGATGAGAGGAAAAGCATATATCCAATGAGGAAGATTTTTTAATCAAACAGATTTGTTTTTAAAGCTTTTATGAAAGCCCAGTGATTTGAGAGATTTTCAAGGGTCAGGGGAGGGCTGTTCCACAATTGAGACGAGGCAACTAAAAAGGCCCGACCTCCAATGTGAGAGCGCAGAAAAGAGGGGACTACAAGTAAACCCGCAGCCGCCTATCATAATGGGCGGATGGGAAAATAGCTGGTAAACTTGTCACACAGATAGTCCGCCCCTTGATCATGCAAGGCACGATGCACCAAGCATAGGGCCTTAAAGACAATGCACTGCTTGACAGGCAGCCAATGTAGACAGAGAAGAACCGGAAAGATGTGAGCCCCATAGGGAGAGCCGGTAGCCACACAGGCAGCCCTGTTCTGAAGTCGCTGAAGACGCTGGACTAAACTCTTAGGTTGGGCCAGATATAATGAATTACAATAGTCTAGGCGACTTAATACAAGGGCTGTAACTACCGTGGGGAGTGGAGGGGGGGATGAGGAGGAATAAACAGAAGAACCATCTTTAGAATTTTAAGGTGAAAGCGGCCTGACTGACAGACTGCCGCAACCTGTGCCTCCATAAATAGTGACGCAGAGACCACTACAACCAGGTTCTTCACCTTAACAGTTGGGACCAGAAGAGGGCCAAGAGATTGAGGCCAGAAGGAAGACATCCAAAGTAAAGGGTCAGGGGGAGAACCCACCACCAGCACCTCAGTCTTGTCTCCATTCAAATTCAGCCAATTGTGGTTCATCCATGCCCCCACGGCAGTCAGGCACTGAAACAGGCACAACGACAACTCAGCCTGATCATGATCTAAACGGATCAGGATCTGAGTATCGTCGGCATATGAACAGCACCTGATGCCGAAGGAGCGGATGAGACACACAAGAGGCCAGATGTAAATGTTGAAGAGAATAGGAGACAAGACAGATCCCTGAGGACACCAAAGCAGAGAGAGAAAAGACCAGAGAGAAAAGGAGGGAGTGAGAGAGTTTGGGTTCTTTTAGCCAGGAAAGAGGAGAACCAGGTAAGAACCTGACCCGAGATCCCAAGTTGGGCAGGCGGGTGAGCAGGATGGGGTGGTCTACGGTGTCAAACGCCGCTGAGAGATCTAATAGATTCCTCTCCAGCATTGACCAGCCTGGCCATGTCGTCTTGTACTGAGACCAAAACACTCTCAGTACCCCAACCTGGTCTACTGCCAGATTAGGCAGGGTCAAAGAGCTCTGTGGATTCCCTAAAAGCAGAAAGCAGGGGGGAAACCAGTGACTCCAGATGTTTCATAAGAAATAGTAAAAGTGAGATCGGACGATAACTAGAAGGTAACAGAGGGTCAAGTGAAGTCTTCTTAAGAAGAGGATTAACAATAGCAGCCTTAAGCTCTGGCAGAATAATGTCAGATTGGCAAGTGACACTAACTGCCCCTGTAATTTCACGCAGCAACCAGGGGGAGATATCCTTCATCACGGCAAGTGGGATGATATCAGAAGGGGCCCCCGACTTAATATGTTGGATAGCATTGAGTATATCTACTTCAGTAAAAAGAGGAAAGGAGGAACAGCCTTCCGGAACTTTCAAGCTTATAGGAATTTGAGGTTCAGACACAGGGGCAGGTATTGGTGTTGTCATCATAGCTAGCACAATGTTAGTGCATATAGTATCAATTTTGTGATGAAATATTGTGCCAGTGAGTCACAAAGAACTTGTGTAAGACTGACAGAGGGCGTGAGTCTAGCTTCGGAGGAAAGAGATCTCACCACCGAAAAAAGGGTCTTACGTTGACCTAGCGAAGACCAGTGGTCGAAGTGAGTGGGAGCGGTTGGGAGTGGTACTCCTCTACTTTTTTGAATTATCTTTTACAGGTCCTATAGTTTTATTTTAAAAAGGAACCGATCCGGAATGGTTTCATTTTAAAATAAAAGTGTAGGAAGATGTTGAAACTTGCACTTTCAGTGCACTGCACTGAAGGTTCCCTTAAACAGCAGACACAAGTGTTTGGGGGTGTGTATTGTGTGTGGGAGGGGTCGTGGTCATGGGGCTTGTGGGGAGTGGGTACAGGCCAGCAGGGAACATAGTTCCACTACTTCTTTCGTACACTTCGACCACTGGCAAAGACTCAATTTTCTGAGCATAGAAGGTCCTCTTTGCTACCACAATAGCTGCCGCATAAGAAGTGGCCAAAATGTATAATGTAGTCTAAGATTAGGATCATACACTACCCGCCACTTGAGTTCAGCCTGGTGCAGGACAAGACGATGTGCCTTAAGAGCCTCTGAAAACCAAGGTTCCACAGACAGCCTGCGAGGTTGGATAAGCATAAGAGGAGCCACTTTATTGGCTGCTTCAAGCAGTGACTGAGAAAGCCCTGATGGAGTAGTTATTGATTCTTTGCTACATTTATCTTTGACCAATGAGAAAAAATCTGATAGGTCGGCCGAACGCCAACAGCGTTGCCATCTTTTCGGAGGAGCAGCCTTTTGCTGCATTTTTAGCACACAGGTCAGTAAATAATGGTCTGACCAGCATACTGGTTCAGCTGGAAAGGAAGTCACTAAGGCTTCATTGGCCAGGACTAAGTCCAGAGTCTTGCCTAGCTTGTGGGTAGGTCCGGAAACTTCTTGGTTGAGCCCTAAATCGGCCATGCTTTCAAAAAAAGATTGAGAGCAGGAGTACGTGGGTGATTAGATTTCAAATTGAGATCACCCAGTACAACACGATGTGAGAATTGAGTATGTAGATCAGACACCATGTCCAAATGGGGCTCAAGCAGCAAAGCATAGGATCCAGGGGGGCAGTCGATAACAAAAAAATGACAAATGAAGGATGGATTGAAGACACAGTGGAGTAATAGAGCCTGCAAAGCAAGTGAATGAGAAAACTCAAGCCTACAGATCATTAAGGTAAATTTGAAAATCATGCCACCCCACCACCCATTTGGAAGGAGGGGCAGTCAGCATGAATGATTCCAAAATCAGCCAGTATGGCTTGAACCAAGGCAGGTGCCAACGACTCCTGCAGTCAGGTCTCAGTTAAGAACAGGAGATCAGGTTGATGATCAGATAGCAACTGGTAAATATCAGTCAAATGGGCTGGCAGCGAACAAGTGTTTAAGGAGCAGCAGTGATAAATCACGTGTCTTCAGAGGTTGCACTAGAGGTAACTGAGGTTCAAGTAGGAAACACAGTGCAGAGCAAGCCTGCCACCGAACAGGAAACTGAGTGTTAGGAGGAGCCAATGCAAGAATTTCATTTTGGGTACAGCATACAGAGCCCTGCAGACCGGCTGTAGCACGGACGGGCATAGACAGGCTTGCCTTAAGTGCGCCTTTGGCAGGCTGACGGCGCGTCCACTGCACCCGTCCCCTGTGCGGGCAGCCAAACCGGCACATATGAGGCAGAGAATGGAATGTAGGAGAGGCAAAGAAATGCCTCCTCTAGACAAAGAAAGAGGAAAAACGCGCACACGGCGTCCTTCACTACAAACAATTCAGTAACTCAGCAGCAAAGTAACAACATTGCATGAGACTGCCTATACAGTGTAAAGCAGCACAAGGTGCATAGTAAAAGAAGTACAATTGATTTAATATACAGGAGATTTAAAAATGAGTTCGAAATTAGCAATTAGCAACCACAAGCGGCTTTATAGTGGCAATCCAAAAAAAGGAAAGCCTCACCTCTCCTGGCGGCGAGGCGGTCAAACCGGCACTTATGAGGCCGGTAATGGAATGGAGGAGAAGCATTATTATATAAGGGATGACTTATTTGTGAAGAACCTAGTGATATAGCTTGAAGGCAGGGCAATGATAATCACTGTCACTTCAGAATCTAATGCCTACTTCCTACAAGGTGGTACAAAAACAGAGCTAAATTTGAGTTCACCTATTTAGAAGAAAGTAACACAAAATGTCCACATTAGTAACGTTATGCACATTTCACTGACAACGCTTGCCCATTTTAGCAAGCCAACGGGAAGCACACTTATAAACAAAATGAAAATCTAAACTTTTTGGCAATGGTTTACTGGCCTTGCACATCAAATTGCATTCAAGCACTGTATTCAAGTGCCTTATTAGTGGATGTGGAGTCAGATCATCACCGATACCGGTATAGTGTGGACCAAAACATTGAAGCAGTCTACCTCAACTTCTGTTCACGGTTCGAACATGCTTCAAAGTGTGATCAGGACTTCAACTAAGGTCAGGTGGGTGCAAGCTACCTAATTTCACTACTGCAATGAAGAAGGAGGAACAGACCAAGAATGGAATACGATAACTATGTTTAGTTAAAGCCAGAAGGTGAAAGGGGAGCACAACAAACAGAGAATTGCCTGCTTCGCTGGGTGAAGCATTTGAGCCAAAAACAGATCTGGTTAAACAAAGGACAGCAATGCTCGATATACTGTGGTTAACTCGCAAGATGGATTCCCCTCTTCTCTTTCTCTTTCTCAATTCTCGGCATCAGATTGGTCTAATTTCGCTGGCTCCTTCGTCCACACTAATTGCTGGTTATTCTAGCATTGAGCGCTGGGGTTGGTGTAGGTGAGAGAAACCTCTACAGGACCCTTTGTCAATGGGCTCTGCTTTAACAGATATCCTTCCAGGTATCAGCAGGAGGGAATCCAATATGAGCATCTGGTTATTAGCATCACACACAACTCCTAGATACCATTTCCCTGATCAGACCATTATGTGATTTTATTTCAAATCAATGGTCCTAACTTTAAGGTGCAAGAGCCGATCACTAAAAATGGGATTAAATAGCACCAGTGCTCCACACGGAACATGCAAACCTTGACTTCTACACATACTAATTCGTTGATTTTAACAAACAACAGCACAGACCCACTGGTTCTTCTCTGTGATCTAAACCAAACTCTTATGACTGCTCAGGATCAAATTGTGCCAGTAATAACAGCTATTTAAAATGGAAAATGGACCACATCATTGAGATCTTGGCACTACATAATGGTAGCATCTCAGACCCTGACCATATTGCTGACTTGTATAACACTGGCATCGCCAACGTCATTGATGGTGCCCCCTCCCCCCAATGCAAGCCAAGCTTCTGTTTCCTAGAAAGAACAATGGAAATTGGTATCCATTAACAAGACCTTCTCTCAGAAGATCTTTGAGGACATGGAGGAGAAACCCTAATACGGAAAGCACCACAACTTGTTCGGAGTACAAGCGTGCAGTGCTAGAAACCAAGGGAAATTATTTTTCTACCAAGATTAATTCAACTTCAAATTGTATCAAACAATTATTGAACATTTTACATTCTCTGTCTGACACTACCTTTGTTATTGCTCCCAAGAAACTCCATCGGATTGGTGCAATACCATTTTGTCTTATTTTTGGGGAAAATATTGAACTTTCAATGTTGATTCAACATACTACACCTATACGTGATGTTGCTCATTTACCTACAAACCCTACCTTAATATCGGGTTTGGCTCAAGACGCTCCTTCCTTGTTCACAAGGTTTTAGCTTCAGTTTGTATCTAAAGTTTCCTGTCAGGGGACTATGTCCATTCTAACTAGTCTAAATCCCACCTGTTGCCCAGATGGCCCATGACCTTCAACATTTATAAAAGAATGCTGTAATACCCTGAGTCCAGTTATTATGTCACTCATAAATGCATCATTTGATACTGCTATGGTCCCATGTGCTTTAAAAAAAATTATAGGTTACACCTTTATTGACAAAGTATAACCTCAATCCAAAACTGTGTTCCCCCCATCACAAATGTGCCCTTTCTATTGAATGTAGTGGCTAAGGTGGCTTGTATTCAACTGAGCAAATTCATTGAACAGCACAAATTTCTTGGAAATTGACAGTAGGGTTTGAGAGCAGCCATAAGCACAGAATTGGCCCTTATGGCTATTGAAGGTACTGTCCTCAATATGAGTGGCAATGGTGAGGCAGGCCTTCTTGTGCTGTTGCATTTACCTTCAGCTTTTGGTTCCCTGGGCCAGAACATCCTTATCCGGCATATCAACGAAGGCGCCCATCTTTCTGAGAATTCAGCCCAGTGCTTTTTCTCATTTATTACAAGTAGATCCTTTAGAGTTAAAATAGGACCCTATGGGTCTCAGGAAGAAACTGCTGAGTGGGGCATTTTCCACGGGTCTGGTTTGTCACCGTAGCTTTTCAACAGTATCCAGTGATTTTTAACGAAAGCTTTTATTCGAGGGATTTTTTACAAAAACTATTTTACCGGAAAAATACAGAATTTTGTTTTAGAAAAAAAAATCAGTACTTGTTCGGGAAAAATTGTTTTGGTAAAAAATGCCTCCAATAAAAGGTTTTTGGTAAAATCACATAGAACCCTTTTCAACATCTATTTAAAGCCACTCCATGACATGTTACTTGAACTTTATATTGCCTTTCAGAATTTTTGTAAATTGCACCCTCCTCTTTTGTAAGCATGGCAAAGATCAGTTGGCTACCATCACAAGAATTATTTGTGTAATTGACAAAATAGAAAGTAGTTTGACAACTGTCCAAGATTAAACCCAAATAAGAAAGTTATTACTTGCTACTTCAAACAAATGGCTGATGCTTTTACTAGCTTTCCTAATATTAGTCTTTCAGTTAGCTCACTACCCATCAAACAAAAATTCAAAACATTGGGCATTATCCTTGAATCCATCATGTTTATGTGTCCCCAGATTAATTCAGTAATAAGTTCAACTAACTCCCATCTATTGTTTTTAAGACAGCTGCACCAAATTATTTTTAGAGCATCACTGTGCTGCATCAGGAGGGCTCTAATTGCCCCTAAACTAGACTAGTGCAATGCTCTATGCAGGAGCTTCTAAGTATGCAGTTATATCTCTTCAGGTTCTGTAGAATACTGCAGCCCGTGTAATAATTAAGCAATATGCGCAGGGCCATTAACGAGTCAGGAAATGCCCCGGGCCGATAGTTACAATGTCAAAGAAAATAGCCGCCGGGGAAGGGAAAACGGAGTCCATTTTCCTGGCCGTTTGCGCCCGAGAAGGACAGATAAGAAGGTAAGTGGGGTTGGGAGGGCAGAGAGGGGATTGGTTGCGGAGGGGTTGGAGGGTAGGGGAAAAAACCAATACAACGTACCTGAATCCCTGGCGGGTGAGAATGGCGGCCTACAGCCATATGGAGGCTCGGAGTGGGGTTGGCCTCCTCATTAGCTGAGGGGCCGCCACGCCCCCCACGCCCCCCACCGGGAACAAAGGAATGGAATCCCAGATGAGGGATTCCCGGTGAGTATGGACCTGGCGAGGGCCAATCAGAATATATGTTTCATTCTGGTTGACCCTTGCTGGGTAATAATTAATAATACTCAGCAGTTACACATAACTCCAACTTGAAAGAAAGAAGATCGGCTCCTGATCATGGCTAAAATCATATTCTTATAATAATACACAAAGCCTTCTGTGGAAGCCACTCACTCAACATTAAAAACCACATACCTGCTTGCACACAAGGGAGGACTTGTAACGCTCACCTGGTATCCACGGGGACGTCACTCATCCTGTTCTGACCTCTCACGACCTCGAACCCTTCCCTGAAGTCTACTCGTTTGCCGTTTTTAGGTACTGGAGGTTCCGGTGGTCAGTTATTACGGTGATTGTGTGTCTGGCGCCCAAGAGGTAGTGCCGCCATGCCTTAAAGGCTGACTTAATGGCCAGGAGTTCTTTGTCTGTGATAGCGTAATTGAGTTCAGGGGGTGTGAATTTACACGACCAGAAGGCAACAGGGTGTAACTGGCCCGTTTCGGGGTCCTTTTGTGAGAGGAAGGCTCCCATAGCCATGCTTGAGGTGTCCGTTTCCAACAGGTTTGGGAGATCAGGGCGAAGGTGGCGTAAGATTGGGGCAGATGTGAATCTTGCTTTGAGTTCCTAGAAAGCTTCTTTGGCTTCTGTTGTCCACTGGAACTTTTTGTTGCTTTTCCTTAGCAAAGACGTGATGGGATGCACGATTTGCGAAAATCCTGGAATGAACCGGCAGTAGAAGTTTGCAAAACCCAGCATACGTTGAACCCCCTTGAATGAATTTGGGGATGGCCAGTTCAGGATAGCATCTACCTTGTGTACATCCATTCGGATTCCATTCGGGCTGAGAATAAAGCCCAGGAATTCCACCTCTGAGACGTGGAATGAGCACTTTCGAGCTTGGCGTAGAGCTGGTGATGACAGAGTTTCTCCAATATGGATCGGACGTGTTTAACGTGGTCTTGCTTTGATGCGGAATATACTAGAATATCGTCCGTGTACACTAGAGCACAGACATCAATCAATTCCCGTAGGACATCGTTCATGGAGTATTGAAATGCTGCAGGCGCATTGCAAAGGCCAAAGGGCATTACTTGATATTCGTACAAGCCGTATTTGGTGCAAAAAGCGGTTTTCCATTCGTCCCCCTGTTTTACGCGAACAAGGTGATATGCCCCCCTCAGGTCTAGTTTTGTGTAGATTTGGGCATTTTTGACTTGATCAAGCAATTCAGGGATCAGTGGCAGGGGGAAGCATTTTTTTACAGTAATCTGGTTCAGTGCGCAATAGTCGATGCACGTTCTCAAGTCCCCCTCTTTTTTTGGTACGAAGAATAGAGGACTGGCTGCTGGAGACTTCGAGGGATGGATGAACCCGTTAGCCAGGTATTGGTCAAGATAGGCCTTCAGGTGCTGGTTTTCTTGTTCCGTGAGTGCATAAATTCACCCAAAGGGATTTGTGCACCAGGTATCAGGTCGATTTGGCAATCGTATGGTCTATGCGGTGGCAGGGTATTAGCCTGTTCTTTCTGAAAGACATCTTGAAAGTCCTGGTATTCACTTGGTAGGGTGCCGATTGCCACAGTCGCAAGCGTGGAGGTTCTGGTGTCTATTGGTTGTTTCTCTTGGCGATAACATGTGTGGGCGCAAGTCTCGGGAAAGGCCAATTCTTTTGCTCGCCAATCGATTCGAGGATTGTGAGCTACCAACCATGGCATTCCCAAAATCAACCGGAACTAAGGTGCCTTAATGAGGTCCGAAATGATAGATTCTTGGTGTCCATCCTGGCACAGAAGGGTTAAAGCTTCAGTGCATTGGGATACTGGACCAGAAGCTATTTCAATGCCGTCGACAGTGGTAACAGTGTCGGTGGTTGATTTAGGGCGTAACGGAAGCCCCATCTTTGCCGCAAGATCCTGGTTGATGTGATTCCCAACGGCTCCGCTGTCAATGTACGCTCTTACTGCGTGCATCCGAGATGGTTGTTGGTGATTGATCAAGACCACAGATAGTGCAAAATGGGAGGTCCACTGGCGTAACAGGGGCCCCCGCAGCCCCCGCGGTGCGGGGGGGCCCGCGGTGTGGGGGGCCCCACCAGCACATGGCTGGGAGGGGGCCCCAGTAAAAAAAAAAAAAAAAAAAGTCTAAAAAAAAAAAAAGTTTCTTTTGAAATTCACTCTGCATTCATAAAGAACATTTCTGTAACAGAAATAATTTCTTTATGAAGGCAGAGTGACTACAAAAAGAAACTTTCTTTTTGAAGTCTGAGGGCCCCCTTACCCTATGACATGGAAGACCCTAGGCTGGAGGCCTCCATGTCATGGGGTGGGGGGGGGGGTGGGGAACCCTATGCCTTCAAAAAGAAATTGTTTGTTTTTGAAGCCACTCAGCCATCATAAAGAAATTATTTTGATTATGGTTCGGTCCTTAACTGAAATAATTTCTTAATGAAGTTATAGTGACTTAAAAAAGAAACAATGGGGCTCATTCTGACCATGCCGGTCCGGAAACAACGGTGCTGGTAAGCTTACAGGCACTGTTGTTTCCGGACCGGCATATTACAGGTCTGCCTGGTGGGGCTGCCGTGCCCGACAGGTCTGACCCTGCCAGGCACAGCAGCCACGGTAGGCAGACCTGTCACGGAAGCACCGGCACCGTTAACAATGGTGCAGGTGCTTCTGTGTCCCCATTCCCGTGGAGTCTGGGGTTTAACGAAATTACCGGCACCTGATTTCCCAGCCGCCGGACTTGAAATAGCACGGTGGCACCGGGAAGTCAGGCCATAGTAATTTTTTATGGGTCTGGCGGCAACCCGCCGGTAGCACCGGCACGGTTACCGCTGGACCCGTAATGAGCCCCAATTTCTTTTTTAAGTAATAGGGCCCCCCCTCAACTCCATGAGGTGTGCGTGTATGAGTCTATGGTGAAAGGGTGCACACTCAAATGTATAGCCGGCTGCCTGTGTGTGTATGGTGAAAGGGTGCACACTTAAATGTATGGGTGGCTGTGGGGGTGTGCCTGCATGGTGAAAGGGTGCACACATAAATGTATAGGTGGCTACCTGTGTGAGTGTATGGTGAAAGGGTGCACACTTAAATGTGTGGATGACTGGGTGTGTATAAGGTGAATGGTGTGTGTGCTTGTGTACAGGGGCACAAGAAAACCTTCATTTCGGGGGGCTAACCCTTCAAATGTTGGGAGAGGCGCTAACTTCACATGCGGTGGGGAGGGGGAAACTTATTTGTGTGGGCGCATCCAAATTATTTACGCATTTTAATGAAACTATTCTAGTGCAGATTCAATGTTACAAGCAGTTAACTCTCTCCTATAAGTCTCCTGTTCCCTCTCTACCCTTCCAATCACTCCCCTGGCATGCAAGTACTAAACCCACATCACAATTTCAATCGCCTAAACAATGTGGCATTTGAATGCAGGTACTAACAGTGAAATGCTTTACGTTGGTAATTGCTGGGTTCTTGTTAACAGCAAAAACCAGGTGCCGTTTAAAATCTGTGTCCTGTTCGGTCTGGCAACTGCTCTAAAGGTTAGCCAAGTTGAGTCAATATAGCCCAAAATGTCAGGGGGGGTAGTGCTGAAGCCCAGTCAACTCAATGGTGTTGCGCTACTACTTGTGTTTAATGCCTTGCTTACTCCTAGCCCTATTCTTCCTCGTCCCAGTACTTATATACGAGGCAGTACGTGTGTTTGAGGCACTCTGCCTCATACAAAAGTACTGGGAAGAGGTAGAGGTACATGGAGGTAATGCCTGATTTAGCTACCTGTAATCTTCATCACTCCTAGTCCCACTGTTCCTCATCCCAGTACTTACCTATGAGGCAAGGAGCCTCATACGAAAGCTCTGGGACAAGGAAGAGGGACGCAGAGGTAATTCTGGGACAAGGAGCTGATTGTGGAGGTTGGGGTGGTGGGTGGGAGGGAGAGTGGATGTGTGGGGGGGCAGGATTGTGTGATAAATCATAATGGTTGTCCATGTCCAGGCTAAGCAGGGATGATATGTGGTATTAGTGGCTAGAGAGGCATTTTGATTTAGCCAGTCTAGTCATTCCTCAGTTTGGTATGACTTTCTTTTAACTGGACATTTCTGATAAAGTAGTCCTGCTAACTTTAATTACCTGGCTAGATTGGCATTTGGGTGCTGCCAGTCTAGCCATTTCTTACTGCGGCATTGTATATTTTTTTGGGCATCTGTGATAAAATGATATGATGTGATTCAAGTCATTTATAATGCGCCTGTACACAAGTGTACACAAGGGAGGGATGATAGAGGGAGGACAAGACAAACGATCTCACTAGGCCTTGTGTCATTGTGAGAACGAGAAGTGCAAGGGAAAAGGGAGCAGGGAAGTGCAAGTGAAAGGGGAGGGGAAAACAGGGCAGCAATGCTCTCAGTAAGTGCAGCCAGGGCAGAGCAGCTATTTGTTGTGCAAGGAGAACAATGGACTGCAGGGTTACAGTTACAGCCCCTAAGTGCATGGTAGGCCCGGAGGCAGTGCAAGGGTGACCAATCAAGAAAGAGCCTGGACGCAGAGAGACTCTGAGGGTAGCCAAGCAGCCAGTCAGTACAGCAGACAGGTAGGTCAGGTAGGTCAGCAGGGGGGGAGAGAGAGCGAAAGCAGCAGAGAAAAGGAAAGCTTTTAGCTGCTTCCGAAACTTCAGGTTGTCCGCCTCAAGTTTGAGAGGGGCAGGGAGGCCATTCCAGTTGGAGGCACCAGCAGAGGAGAGAGGTCTACCCCCACTCTCTGCCTGGAGAAATGTCTAAGCCTTAGAGAGTTGGAGGTAGCTGAGTGAAGGGTTAGAGAAAGAAGGTATTTTGGAAGAGAGCATTGGATTTAGTGTTGGCACTGGCCCCAGAAAGCCTTGTGGGCAATGCAAAGGTTCTTGAACTTGATCCTTGCAGCCAGTGGATAGATTTCATGGCTGGAGAAATACAATCCCAGGGCTTGAGGCCAAGGCTAAGTCTTGCAGTCCTGTTCTGGATTATTTGCAGATGACGGAGACTAGAGGAAGACAGATTGAGAAAGTGGCTGTTGCAGTAGTCCAGCTTAGAGACAGTGAGCTTCTGGTGGAGAGTGAGAAAGGGAAGAGTCCCTTTGAGGAGGAGCAGCTGGTAGTGGGACTTCTTGGTGATGTCCGAGATGTTAGGAGAGAAAGAGAGTGTGGCGTTGAAGATGACACCAAGGTTTTTTGCCTCGCAGGAAGGCAAAGGAAGAGGGCCCAAGGTGGTCTGCTATAGTGAGAGAGGAAACACAGTGGCAAGGGTCCCAATGAGAAGGATCTCTGTCTTACTGGCATTAAGGCAGAGATTGTTGGAGGTGCACCAATCCTGAATCGTGGATAGACAGTCAGGAATGAGCAAGAGAGGAGAGGAGGATGAGGGGAGCCTGAAGGAAAGCTGAGTCATCCGCACAACACTGAAAGTTAGAGGATAAGGTAGAGATCAGGGAGGCCAAAGTAGCCAAGTAGAGGTTGAAAAACCAGCGTGAGAGGATAGAGCCCTGGGGAATGCCACAGGTAGAGAGAGGTCGCAGAGGGAATGGGACCACGATCGACCTGGGAGCGGAGTGGCGGTCCAAGTGGAAGTAGGTCAGTCACTCTAGGGTCTGATCTGTGATGCCCAGGTTCTCACAGAGTCGATTGATGAGGATGGCGATGTTGACCCTGTCGAAAGCAGAGGAAAGATGAAGGATGAGAATAGAAGGAATGCTGGAATCAAGGTTAGAGAGCAGCACAGGTGTTAAGGAGAGCAGTTTCCATGCCTCTGGCAGCTCTGAAGCCAGACTGATGGTCATGGAGACAACCAACAGATTCAGTGTGGAGAGTAAGCTGGGAGATGGCAAGCTTTTCCAAGAGTTTGCTCAGGAAAGGTGGCGATTGAGCGATAGTTTTCCAGCAGGTAGGATCAGCAGACTGCTTCTTGAGGAGTGGGTGCACAAGGGAGTGCTCAAAGGGAGAGGGGAACATTGCAGTGGCGAAAGAGTGATTACAGAAATCGGCCAAGGCTGGAGTGAGGGTGTCAATATGGGCTTTGATGGTTCTGGAGGAGCAGCGGAGCACCTGTTTGGACGACACTTTCATAGATCGACTTGTCTAGAAACCTCGTCAGGTGTTGTCAGAGAGAAAGAGGAAAAAGGAGGAGGAGAGAAGAGATGGCCAAAATGGGCCGAGAGAGGAAGAGGACATAGAGGACAGGATGTCCTGAGATTTAGCAGAGAAATGAGAGGCCAGAGCTGTACAGAGGGCATGGGAGGGAACAGAAGAGGTATAGACCACAACAGGATTGACCAGTTCCTTGCAGATTTTAAAGAGTTTGGCCGTGTTGTTCGAGGCCATGGAGACACATGCTTTATTGTGTGCTCTCTTCTTGATGAGTGTTATTGCTTTGACTGGCATTTTGCTGAAAACAGTCTAGGTGTGGCCTGGCATTCTGTACTATAATGTTATTACGTGTTTACACTGGTCTACATTGTGCAGCCAGTTGGAAGCATTAATGTTCCTGTGCACTGTTGGTGACTTGCATGTATTGGATTGTGTTACCCTACAAAACAATTGCAAACACTCTGGCTTTATAGCCAATTTATCTCAGAAAGTGTGCTGTTTTTTGCATTAAAACACATATTTATATCTTTTTCCTAGTGCAGTGTGCGGCATACCCCTTCAGCAGCACGTTCATGCGTATTGTGCAAGCGTGACAGTCTAGGCCGGCCCAGAGTGTGGCGCAACCCGTGATTTGTTGCCGAGTTGGGGGCCCCCTCAGCATGGCTCGCAGGGGGGCCCCCACATTTTGTGTTACGCCACTGGGGAGGTCTGTAGTTCACTTTCTTTGCTCGACAATTGGACCCCACTACTTGCTGGGCTGGGGAGTTTTCCGATTCCTTGATGGTATCTTCCTTGTCCGTGGCCCCTACCGTCCTCCTCGGTGGCTTCACAGGGCACTCTTTAAGGAAATGACCTGACCTTCCACCGTACAGACATAATTGCTGCTGTCTCCTTTTATCCCTTTCCGCTTTAGTCAAGGGGGATATGACCCCCCCCCGATTTGCATTGGTTCTACTGAACCTTCCGTTGTACAGGCAATATTGTCCTTTGAACGCACATACATAGGGCGAGGGTCCGGTCTGGTTCGATCTGCTCTTCGGTCCTGCAACCTATGATCCAGTTGAACAACAAGGTCAATGAATTCTGAGCATTCTTTCGGGGGGTTCACTACTTGTGCTAGAACATCCTTGAGCTCCCCCCGCAACCCCCAATGAAATAATGTGGTTCTCTTCTCCAGTGCCATTTTGCTTCAACTACGAGTCTATTGAACGTGGCTATGTATGTTAACAGGTCTTGATTGCCTTGGCGTAGGGACAGAAGTTTGTTGTCTAATGCCTGCCCATGAGTATGGCGGGCGAACAGCTTTTCCATCTCCTGCTGAAAGCCCCTGAAGTCATGCAGCAAAGGATCGTCTTGGGCCACACAGGGTACAGACCAGTCCGCGGCGCTACCACTCAGGTAGGATAGCACAAAAGCGACCCGTGATTGGTCATTCGGAAAGGCCCCTGGTCTACAAAGGAAGTGCAGGCGGCACTGGTTCATGAATGTTGCAAACCTCTTGGGATCCCCCGTAAATCGTTCGGGCGAGGCCAAGGGAACTGCCCCAGGAAGGGTTATCTGAACGGGATTGGCTGATAGTGCTGGCATCGAGGGCACGCTTCCCGGCAATGGTGCATGCCTTGCTTGTGACTGGAGAAGTTGCCAGCTTAAATCATCAGTGCGTTCTTTGGCTACTATCAGCTCTCTCCTCAGGGTGTTGGTCTCCTGCCTGGCTGCATGTACTTCGGAACGTAGCTGCCCCAACATGTGGGCTAACTGGTCGGTTTCTGACTTTTCCATGACGCCCAGGTGGATTTTGATGTGAGGCTTTGTGTTCGGTAACGCTCACCTGGTATCCACGGGGACGTCACTCAGCCTGTTCTGACCTCTTACGACCTCAAACCCTTCCCTGGAGTCTACGCGACTGGAGACTGGGCCTGAAAAACAGGATTGGTAGAGTTTAACTCCCTATTGTCTCTGTGTGCTTGAACCCATTCTTCCCGGGGTCCAACCCTTCCCTTTTATCCACAGCTCACCTTGTTTTCTTGGAAAGTGTGCTCTCCGTCCTGCTTTCAGCGCAGGGGCGCGTTGATTGATGCAGGCTCGTTGCTGCTTAGTTACTTCACTGGCAAGAGTCCTTCAGGTAAGTATAATGAGTCTTTTGAACAGTTCCCTAACTTTGTTCCTTTCCTTCCTTAGATGATGGCTGGCGTCTGGGGATGGCAACGTGCTGCTGAGATGAGTAGCGCTGAAGGTGAGTGAGAGCGCAATGCGACCCTTTCGTATTTGTATTGAACTGAATTCTTTTTCTGTGTCTTTTAGGTACCGCAACGTTTTCAGCGTGGATGCCGGTTATGAAGAAGAAATGCGGTGAGTAAGCTCGGTATGCGGCGCCTCTAGATGTTTCCACGCTATCCTGGAGTGTCTTTTCCCTCTTGCAGATGGATGAGAAGTTCCGGAGACAGAATTCCCCCAGAGCGGCTGGAATTTAGGTAAGCGTTTGAAGCTTGTACAGTCTTTAAAAATAAGCAAAGATTTGCTGAATGCTTAATAATGCCTTTTTTCTGTTCTTTTCCCTTTTCCTTTGGAAGCGGCGTGCCGGGATGGGAATGACACCGCTGAAGATGCCCGCAGAACAGAAGGAGCGATGAATGATGGGCAGAAGCGCCGCAAGGTAAGGCTGTTCTTGTTCTTGCAGGAGCTGAGCGCAGAAGAAAGATGCAGGCCTACTGGAGACCGATCCGAACATGGTGAGTGTCACGCAGCAGGTGCAGAAAACACAAAGCATGTTTCTCAGCCTGGGCGTGGCTTAAATAGTCTCTGGGTATCCCAGGTGTCTCTGGGCTGAACCACACCCAAAAGACTAGACTGCACATACAGTTCTGGGAACCGAAATATGTGGGGGCATCCATCTTGTCCCCATCAATGCACTACAAATCCAATCCCCAATGTTATCCTATGGGAGTGAGTGAGTCTGGTGTCACAAGCGCCAAGTCTGACTCCAAGTGGGTCTTTGGAGGGATGGAGAGGCTCTTGAGGGACATGTAGGTGATCGTGGCCTGGCTCCAGCCTGACATCTTGGAGGGATGGGGACATGAGGGGCAGGAATCATGACAGGACTGGGAACTAAAGGAGGCCCTGTAAATAATTACTGTGGACCAAAAGAGGCCCTTGAAATAATTTTCAAAGTGGCCCCATATTACACATTTTCAGCAAGCTCAATGCTTCTCCTATGAGAACATTTGGAAATACCACATACAAGAGGCCCATGGTGCAGAGGCCCACCGGGAAATCTCCGGAGTACCCTATAGGCCAGTCCACCCATGATTTGCACAGTCATGTCAGGTGCATCTTAACATATTCTGCATTACTCGGTCCAAATGGGACAGAGTAATGCATATCAAACCATATAATCTTGATATGAAAGAACAGAACCCAAAATCGAAATTAATTCCCCAACTACCATTGGATAATGTGATACCTTTCAAAAAGCCGTCACAGAAGATATCAATCACCCAAATAAAGGCAAAAATAGGAAACAAAGCAAGAACAAATACACTCAGAATGTATCCAAATCTGAAAACAAAGGGTGAGTAAAACCAAGCTTAAGGGGGAAACGAAATACACATAGAAATGTGGGTATAGTTAAAAGAAAAGAGAAAAAAACAAAGATCCCCATGAAGTATAATGCAAATTTGGAGGGAAACTTTAGAAGCAGTAAATGTATCAGTAACATATTGGTAGCATGGATAACAATAAGACATGAAAAACTAATATAAACACGTAGATATAGACAATCAATAATGATATAGTGTACATGCTTTAAACAAATGTAAGAATGTAAGTAATGAGGCAATGTTACTCTCTTTTCTCCATCCTGACAACCCTCCCCATCACCGACCATTAATGTCTGTCTTATATTGAATGTTTTGGATACAAATTGTATGTTGAAATAACAATTATGTTTTGAATCTACTCTTCTAATTGATGTAGCGAGTTTTGATAAAGGCCATAGAGGCGAAACACGTGTCACCCTAGAAGGGCTTAAAATGATTAAATAAATCAATGAATACATAAATCTACAATTGTCTGGCGTAACTAAGGAGTACAATTCAGTTATGACCATAATTCAAGAACTCTGTCTATTTATCAATAAACACAGAGAGGACACCTGCCTTAACTCCTTACACATATTCTCCGGCACGAGGCACTGCACAAGGCTAACCACAAAGGCAACCGCCCTGGCTCATGGCCTAGAGGTAAGGGATGTTTTTTTCTTGAACTGAAGGAAAGCAGCCCCTGGACCTCTCCCCCTACTCCTGTCTGGCTCATGTCTTGATGACCTGTCAGTTGTCCAAGGTTGGTCAGTAGAATGCCAACCAACCAAGACCCTCGATGCGAGGCCACCTGGTATGTATTACGCTAACCAATAGTCAATCATATAAATGATGTGGCATTGTTTATTTTTTTAGTGGGTATTTATAATACGCTTATACATCAAATCGTGTATCAAGGCACCACAAGACAAGAGAGGGGGGCCAGGGAAGAAAAAGAACAAAAAACGGTCCTATTAGGCCTTGCGTCATTCGGATCGTGCAAGTGCAGTACCAAGAAGTGCAGGGGAGTGCGGAGGGCAAGGGTGGTGGAAGTGATGGTGAGAGCAGAATGCATTAATGCAAGACGGGAAGGGAAGAGTGGAGAGCATACAAGTGCTGGGGGGACGAGAGGGGGAGAGGGCCCCTGGGAATGGCGAGTGCTACAGGGAGGTCAGTTGGACAAGTTCCATGGGAAAACATGGAGTACAGGGAATGAGGGTCCACAGGCTAATTGTGAGGACACGCTGGATGAGGCTCAGTGCCAGGCTAGTGCAGGGGTAGAGCGCAGTAGGGCAAAAGCAGGTTTGGGTGGGGGTCAGGGGATAACGAACTGCTGGGGTAGACTGACGAGGAAGGCCTGGTGCCCTGTATGACTCAGAAGGAATCAGGCAGCCAGTCAAAATGTGGCAGAGAGGGACATTAGCAGGGGAGAGTGAGAGGGAAGGAAGAAGACAAAAGGAGAGTCTTGAGAAGCTTCCAGAACTTAAGGAGATATGGCTCAAGTCTGAGAGGGGCAGTGAGGCCACTCCAGATGGAGGCTCCTGTGGAAGAAAAGGACTTACCCCCCCACTCTCTGCTTGGAAAAGTGTCTGATCTGCAGAAAGTTGAAGCTAGAAGACTGAAGGGCTCTAGCTGGGAGGTATTTATAGGGAGAGAGAGTTGGAGGTAGTGCGGTCCCAAGCCCCAAAAAGCCTTGTGGATGATGCAGAGGGTCTTGAACTTGATCCTCGCAACAACTGGGAGCCAGTTGAGAGATTTTAGCGCTGGAGAGATGCGGTCATTGGGCTTGAGGCCAAGGAAAAGTCTTGCAATCCTATTCTGGATTAGTTGAAGGGTGCAAAGAAAGAATTTAAGCCAAATTGAGGAAGAGGCTGTTGCAGTAATCCAGCCGAGAGGGGACCAGTGCTCTGCAGGCAATGAGTTTCTTGCGGAAAGTGAGGAAAGGGAGAATGCCTCTGAGGAGGTACAACTGAAAGTGTACCTTCTTGACAAGATGTGCGATGTTAGGACAGAAGGAGAGAGAAGAGTCGAAGATGACACCAAGGTTTTTGCCTCACAAAAGGGTGAGGGGAGGGGGCCTGTGGAGGGTGGCCAGAGAGTAGGAGGGAAGGGCGGAGCAGGGGTCCCAATGAGAAGGATCTCAGTCTTACTGGAATTAAAGTAGAGGTGGTTAGCAGCACACCATGCCTGAACAGCAGTCAGACAGCCAGGAATGAGGGAGGAAGAAGAGGAGGAAGTGGTGGGAAGCTTGAAGGAGAGCTACGTGTCGTCTGCATAACACTAGAAGTGAGGAGAGAAGGAGAAGATTGTATAGGCTAGAGGCAAAAGTAGATGTTTTATTTTTTTACTTTCTTTTGGGATTTTCCAAAAGCTACAAACAAAACAACACCCAAGTGGGCCTATCAACAGATGCGCCTCAGAGTCCCCTCATACCTCTCCTTTACCCCCCCCATACCAGTTGCATACAAAGGATACTGCCTCCTCGAAAAGCTACTTTGGTTCGGGTTCATCCGTGAGTGAGGTGACTGGCGAGTCTCATTGGGTTACTTGTTGGGTTTGAGTTGGCCAAGCACCGTCGTTGGAGGCGGAGAGTAAATAAGCGACGTATGGTCCCCAAATGTTGGGGGGCATGCGTGTAAGGGCAGTGTTCTAATGAACTCCATTTCCACATCTTGACAATCCAGTACGTCTTTTAGCCAGTTTGCCAGGGTGGGGGCTGGTCCACAACCCCATGACATGGCGACTCTCCTGTGTGCAAGCCCCAACAGGATAGCTGCGAGTTTCCTCGTTGTGGGTGACAAGTGTCTCATCAACCTGAGAAGGGCCACGGTGGGGATGGGCGACGGGTCCTCCCCAATTATTGCAGCCGTTGTCTGCAGAACCTGGGTCCAGAACTGGGACACAGCAGGGCATTCCCAGGCTAGATGAAAAAAGTTTGCCGCCGGGGTGCCACATCTCTCACAGGAGGACGCTTATTCTGGACGTTGCACACATTTTTTGGCCTTATAGTATGTATAGTACCCAAAAAATCCACTTTTTGGGTTTGTCGAAGGATGTATGTATAATCTTCTTTGGGTATCGTGGCTTGTAAAGATTTTTCCCATCTTGCCTTCGTACGAATTTTCTTGGGTACAGTGTCTGCCAAGAGGGACTTGTATATCATCGAGACTAGTCTGCCTTCACTCTGTGTTTGAATCGCACTGTGTAAGAGTTGCCATGTGGATGGTTGTTGCGGGAATGTCGGGAAGAGTGTTTGAAGAGTGTACCGGAGTCTAAAATACACAAATGTGTCAATGGAGGTACTGCTTCCCTTCTCTCTAGCTGACTGGGGTGTTATGAGTATGCCCTCAGTGAAGAGGTCGCCCAGGGTCTGTATCTGTAGTGTGTCTACCCATTGGTGGAAGACTTTCTCTGCGGTCAAGGGGACTTCTGGTATAAACTTGACTGGCAACAATGGGGACAATCTGGCGTGAATGTCATATTTCTGTGTCAACGTTTTCCTGATCGCGTATGTGGATAAGACCAAGTTCATTATGGCCTGGGGCGCCGGAAGATGACCAATGATGACCGCTCTCAGCAGGTTGGGAGATGTAAGGACCAGTTCTATTTGAACATGTGGTGTAATGAAATGTGTGGTGTACCAGTGGCTGAGGAACTTTGCCTGGGCTGCCCAGTAGTACCTCTCTAGGCTAGGGAGCGCCAGGCCTCCTTGGGACGTCGGCAGTATGAGCGTTGCGTAGGCCGCTCTTGCCGGCTTGCCCACCCACAGTAATTCAAGGATTAGGCTCCTGACTCTTTTCAGGAAGGACTGTGGCAATAATAGGGGAATACTGGCAAACCAAGTATTTGCGGTAGCGCTCTCCATCTGTGTATTTGCTCTTGGAGTGACCCCAGCGCCTTTTCATAGTTATCTTTGAATATGTCATGGTGGTTGAGGGACATCGAAATCCCCAGATAACAAACATGTGCGTCTTCCCATTTGAACCCAAGGTCGTCTGTGAATTTTTGGGTGCCCAGAGTCAGAGGAAATATTACTGATTTAGTGTGATTAATCTTTAAGCCAGACACTGCGCTGAATTTAATGACTTATCGCATAATGGGATTCAGGTTTTCGCTTCGGTCTTGGATGAAGAGACCCACATTATCGGCATAGACAGAGATCACCAGTTTATGTGGCCCAAGAGTGAGGCCTCTCTGGAGCAGCCAGGAACGTACCCCTCACGCTAAGGGTTCCATTATTAAAGCAAATATTAAGGCTGAAAGCAGACAACCCGATTGCAGGTCTATGTTTGTCGATTTCGTACTACCCAAAATGATGGAGGATCGGGTGCCATTGTATAGAAGGGAGATCAGCTTCATAAAGTAGCTCCCCCAGCCCATCCGCCTGAGTGCCGCAAAGAGATAAAGCTATTCGACAGAGTCGAAGGTCTTTTCTGCGTCAAGTAAGACCGTGATTGCTTGGTGTGAGGGGTCGAGTGCTTCCATGGCTCCAAACAGTTTCCTGATGCCGAATGTTGTGTTTTGCCCAGGGACAAAGCCCGCTTGGTCACCCAGTACCAGTCGCAGCATGAGAGGGAGTAGGCTAGTAGTAAGGCTTTTCACCAGTATCTTGTTATCAAGATTAATCAATGAGATTGGCCTATATGAAGCACAGTCTTTGGGGGGGTTGCCTGCTTTGTGTAGGAGAATAATTTTGGCTTCACGAAGGGTCTGTGGTAGGATCCCACAATATTGCGCCTCTTCATAGACGTGCAGGTGGATTGGGGCCACTAGAGTCCCGAAAGCCTTATAGAATTCGCTGGTTAGTCCATCAGGGCCTGGGGCTTTGGTGTTGGGTAGATTTTGTATGTCTTGCATAATTTCTACCATCGAGATGGGTAGATTTAGTGGCTCGTGAAGTTCCCTCTCCACCCAGTAGAGTTCATTGTCATCCAGGTAGCCTTGTAGAGTTTCGGGGTCAGCGTTGAGTTTGGAGCTATATAGTTCCTGGTAGAAGGAGCGGAATGTGTTGACGATCTCTTCCTCGGTGTGCACCAGCGCACCATGAGTGGTGCGCACTCTTTCTACTTGGGTGGGTTTCCTGTCTGCGGCTATCAGGCGAGCCAGGAGGGCTCCGCGTTTCTGGCCTTTGCCGTATTGACAGATTTGATTCCTCTGGCCTAGAAATTTCAGCTCTTGCTCTGCTGCAGTCAGGAACATCAGTAGTTCTTCTTTGAGTACTGCTTGGGTACGTGGATCACATGAGCTAGAGCACTCAAGTTCAAGTTTTCTTAGTTGATTCTCGCTCGCGGTCAGTTCTCGCCTGATCAGTTTCAATATACCATTTTCCTTTGCTATGCAAACACCTCTCATGTAGCATTTTAGGATATCCTAGAGCGTGCCCTCTGAAGGGACAGAGTCTTGATTAACCTCCAGAAAGGCCTTGATTTCATCACGTAATTCTGCAGCAAACACCTGATCTGACAGTGAGCCTGATTTAAACCTCCAATGGGGCGTTCCCAGCCTTGTGCCGGGAAGGTCGCATTTAAGTATCACCATGGAGTGATTGGAGAAGGTCTTGGGAAGGATTTGGCAGGTACCCCACTGGCACGGGCCCTGGGATGATACCAGTAGATAGTCAATCCGTGAACTGGTGTTGTGGAGACCAGAGTGGAAGTTGAATTCCCTGGCTTCCCAGTTAGTGTGTCTCCATATGTCTACCAGGTCAAATGCTCAGCAGTTTCCTGGACCTGTAGGCTTGTTTTGGACGGTCAGGTGGTCGTACTGTGTGATTTGTCTTTTAGGGGGTCAAGCGGTGTGTTCAAGTCTCCTCCCCAGATGATTGTTGCGGAGCTAGACCCCTCGAGTTGGGACAGGATCCAGTTAAAGTTGTTTTCCCCGTTGAGATTGGGGGCATAGGGGTTCACGAGAATCAGCTCCTTTCCTGCAAGAATCCCCCTCACCAAGAGTGCCCTGCCTTCCGTGTCTTTCTCCGATTTTATCAGACTGAAGTTGGATTTCTTGTCGATAAGTATGGCCACCCCTCTGGTGTACGATGAGTATGAAAAAAAGCATCTGTGGCAGCTCCATTTGCGGGCCCAGCAGTGTTTGGACTCAGGAAGGAGATGCGTCTCCTGTATCAGGGCCACGCCAACTTTATGTCGGTTGAGGTAGTGAAGGATTTTTTGAGTTTTTGTTGGGAGATTACCTCCTCTAATGTTCCATGTGGCTACCTTGAACTTGCCGTGTAGACATTAGGATAAGAATAGTATCTAGCGTTGTCAGTCGCAGGGGATGGCGATGGAGCCGGGGTAGAGCACAGAGAGCATTTGGTTCTTCTTTTCTGGTGCAGCGGGGAGATGAAGCTTGAAAGGACTGGTGGGCAGGGTGACGGGGGCAAGGCCTCCATAGGCGCATTTCCATAGCAGACAACCCCCAAATGGCCCGAGTTAGTATCCCTCCTGGTTAGTGAAACCATTAACAGTGCTGCGCCTGGGGTGCTAGTAGCCTTCCAAGGTGAGAGGCTCCATTAATAATACTGGGATGGGATTCTCTCATGTTGATGTCGGCCCTGGTTGTGCTCAACTTCGAACCTGTATATAGCTTCATGGTGGATTCCTCCTCGCCCGGGTCCCTTTGCGGTGGCCTTGGAATGTTATAGGGGAGCCTGCAGTCGACCCTGTCGAGGAAGGAGTTCGCCTCCTCGGGCAAGTTGAAAAACTGGACTTTCCCATCATGCTGGACTCGCAGCTTAGTGGGAAACAGGATCAAGTAGGACATCTGGTTATCTTGTTGGCAGCGTTTGATGCCCGCAAAGGACCTTCTTTGTGCCTGGATGGCCAGGGAGAAGTCTAGGTAGAATTGGATGTTGTCCCCATCAAATTGGAGTTCTCCCTTGTCTCTAGCAAGTCTCAGGATTGTATCCCGGGCCACGTAGTTGAGCAATTTGGCATTGATTGGGCATGGGGTTGCCCCTGGAAATGTTCTGGTAGCTGGGATCCTGTGATCCTTCTCCACGGCAAACAATCAAAACAATGCCTCCACTCCGAAGAGTTCCACGCATATTTTTTCAACATGTGCTTTCATCTTCGTCTGTAGCTACTGTTCCCTTATCCCCACCAGTCTTATATTATTTATCTGTGAGCGTCCCTTCAGGTCTTCATTCTTTGCATTTGCCATTTTCATTTGGCCTTCCAATGTCGACACTCTAGCCATCAGTGTTGCTGTGGTGTCGTCCAGATCGGAGACTCTTTGTTCCATTTCATCAAGTCTGTCTGCATGTTTGTTGAGGCGATGTTGCAATTGATCCACCTTGGAGGACAGTGCATCAATCTTGCAGTCAAGATGACCGATCCTGGCTTTCAGGTCGAGGAGGATCTCTCTGATGTCCAGCACTTGGGGGAGTTCATCCTCATTTATTCCGTCTTGCGTGGGTGTCTCTCACCTGCTAATGGGCCTAAGCGGTCTATTTGAGGCTCCAGGCTCAAAGTTCAGTTTACCTTGTGATTTGTCGGATTTACAAATGACCAGACCTGCAGGACTGGAACTTGGGTTCCAGAAAGCACTGGAGGTGTGACAGTGTATGGTGCACTTAATGCTGGACGGAATCTAGATGAATTCCTCAACTCGGCTCACCCGGTGTGGGAGGGCGCGGCTGGTTGGTTGAAGTTGGCCTGTATTTGATTGCCAGTGGAGCATTTAACAGTGTAGCTATGCTGATCGGTGATGTTGAAGTTCTGTTCATATTTTAGGCAGATGTCCGGTCTTTGGGGACTTAGGGCGTCTGCAGAGCACTGTGTCCAATGGAGCAGAGGCAGCGGGTTAGTGGGTCGCCTCCGGTGTTGTCTCCCCCTCTACTTTCTGGAAGTGTGAGGGAGTGTCGGGGAGCCAGACTGCACCTTGTTAGTGGTATGAGAATGTTCCTGGTGGTCTGTATCCGTGATGTAGACTGTAGGTCAGGGTGGTGCTCGCAAGCTTCTACCTGGAACCGTGCCCCACAAGCTCTGCTCGAAGATGTGCGGGTTGTTCTTTTTCAGGACATCACGGAATCTCCACTTTGGAGCACAGTGGAAACCGCCTTTTGTTTGAAGTTTTTAGTTCTTGAACCCTGTAACAGGGGAGCTCAGCGTCGTTAGATTGGAATCGAGTCCCCTGATGCTATACCCACTGCTGCTGCCGGAGGCTGTGTAGAGTACAGTGTCTTACAGTTAGGGAGTTTGTAGGATTCCCCTTTTGCCTGTATGCTGCTATTTGCAATGGGTATCTCCCTCCGGACTTGCTACAGGATTACAAGGGGTGCGAGGTGCTCCGGCTTGGGGAGCACATTGTATCGGCCAGGTGCTCAGTTTATTGTCAGGCTGTGCACCACGGGAAGTTTAGGCTGGCTAGTTGTTACTACTCAGCGCGGCTGCCATTCCCTATTATCCACAGGCTGGCGTCAGGAGTTTGGGATGTGGGGGAGGCAAACGACAGTCCCGGTTCACAGCGGGAGTTACCGGCAGCTGTGATTTTCACCTTTCTTCCCTTTTTCCTTCCCCTTCTGCATTTGTGTCATCTTGCTCCCTTGCAGGTTGTGCATGCCTGTGGGGGGTAGCCCATTCCTAATATGCGGGCACACCCGCCACCGTCGGGGGGCTGCTGTTGGGTGGTGGGAAAACCAAGACGCAGCCACCAGTGGTCCGCGCCAGTCCGATCTGGAGGGTAGGTGCGGGGGGGGGGGTCCTCGCTATATGACGCGCCTGCTCGGTAGTTCTTACTGGCTAGTTCTCTTCTCGTCTCCGCAGCCACCAGCCCTCAGCGCAGAGCAGGTGCCAGCGCGGTCATCACCGGGGGCCGCGGTTCTGGAGCTGGGCGAGATCCTTCCTTCACCAGTGGCATCTCCCCTACTGGATTCGCCCACAGACCGACACCGCCTGGGTGTTCTTTGGGTGGGTATGTCTGTGCTACGCTTCGGTGCTCCGCCTCAGGGCCGGAGGTGCCGGGCGAGTCCTCACCATTGTCTGTCGCTGGCTGCCTGGCGACTCACGGAGGCGGCAGTGGATTTGCAGCGACTCTGCCGTTCTGCCGCTCATGGATGATGTAGTCAGCCTCAGCTGCCTTCCTTGCCCGCTGCGTCCAGGGGGGTTGCACGGGTTGCGGTGACATGATCAAGGCCCAGCTGCACGCGGGTTCTGTAATAGCATGGAAACATGGGGTGCGGGAGGAATCGCCAGCAACGATTTTGGTCTTAAAATATGCGTTGTTGCTTGATGACACTTTGTATCAGGAAGCTGGGCCGTTTACCCATCAGAGAAGCAGCGTTTGTTCAGGATTTATTGGGAAACTCACGGTAGCTCACAAGGGGGCCAAGATCTTGGTCGGCTCTCTAGCACCCTCCCAAAGTAGATGTTTATGAGTCCTGAGGGACACTGCAGGTGGAGAGTGTGATAGGGGAGAGAAAAGTGTCCGGTTGCACCTAGGAAGGTCAGTCAGTCCAGTGCCAGGTCTGTGATGCAAAGGTTATCACAGAGCCGTTATCAATGTATTGTCATCAATTTAGAGGTGGTCACAGGAGGAGCCATCAGATAGGTATTATTCAATCAGATGTTTCACCCATATAGAATATGTATATAGTCAATTTCCGTAACCAATCCCCTCGCCCCGTAGGTTTTGTATCACAATGTCATCATTCGGACATGTTTTTTGGTATAAAAAGTATCGTGTTTTATGAGAGCTGCGACCCTTTTGCTTGTATGCCCCGCTATACGTTGAATGTAATAAAGCTGGGTTTTGCCTTTCACTTTGAGTCTGAGCTTTTCTGGCTCCTCATCCTCTGCGTAATATTGGGGTTTCGCAGGCCGTCTTATCAACTGGAATTTGCTTTCTCCAGATGTTCAATGCATTGTGGATCATGTGGCTTTTTAGTTTAGTTTAGTTTATTTTAGTTTATTCATTTACATTGCGCACCAAACCCGAGGGTATGAGGGCACAGGAGCAAACAAGGTTATTCACAGCTTAGTTACACATTACAATGCATTACAGCAATTACAATAGTTACAATCGGATCAAGGAAAGTTACAGCAGTCACGATAAAGATAAAGGTATGCAGATTTACAAGTATACATATTTACAGGTAGGTAACGGGAATGGGTAGGATGGGATTAGCGGTCATTGTTCTTTATCCAGTGTATGTAGTTTCGTCTAAAGTGTGAATAGGTTTGGGGTGTCCTTAGAAGGGGTGGTAGGGAGTTCCACTGCTGGGCAGCTTTCACTTGGAAGCTGTTACCCCACCATTTTGGCGCATTTGAACCTGGGAACAGTGAGTAGGTTGGCGTTGGAGGTTCTGGTAGGTCTGTTGGACGAGTGTTTACCTATTCTGTCGACTAAGTAGCGGGGGCAGCGTTGTTGAGGCACTTGTGTGTTAGTGAGGCTACTTTGAGCCGGATTTTTGCCTGTAATGTTGAGCCAGTTATGGGCTCTCCTAATGTTGGAGATGTGTTCTTTCTTGGGGATGCTAAGCGCTGCTCTGAGAGCGTTGTTTTGTAGCGTCTGTATTTTGTTGGTTACCTGTTTGCTAGCTCCTACGTAGAGGGCATTACAGTAGTCCAGTTTTGATAATATAAGGGCTTTGGCTAATGTAATGCAGCTTTGGGTGGATAAGAAAGGTTTGGCTGCTCTTATAAGCTTACATGTGTAGGCCGTGGAGGATGCCATGGAGCTAACCTGTTTATGGAAGGAGAGGGAGGAGTCAATGTATATTCCTAAGGTTTTCACTTCCTTAGCTACTTTAATCAGGTTCCCGTCTATTATGAAACTGGTGTAGTTGTGGTCCAGTTTGGTTAGATTTGCAGTGGATCCAAGTATGATTAGTTCAGTCTTGTCATCATTCAGGCATAGACTGTGAGATGCCATCCATGCCTGGATGATGAGGTACACCTTGTTCACCAAGGCCAAATCGAGGTTGTAGTCTCCCGTCAACGGGATGAGGATCTGGGTATCATCGGCATAATTAGTGTAGGTGATACCCAGACCATCTAGATCATCAAACAGGGGCTTCGTGAACATGTTGTACAGTGTGGGAGAGACGCATGAGCCCTGAGGGACTCCGCATGTAATGGGGATGGGGCGGCGGCAGCTGTGGTGGAGAAGACACGCATGGATCTGTTTCTGAGGAATGACTCGATCCAGCCGATGGCCTCTTGGGAGAAGTGGGCAGCAGAGTCCAGGTGATTGCATAAGATTTTGTGATCAACTAGATCAAATGCTGCGGAGAGGTCTAGGAGGAGCAATAAGGCAGTTTTCCCATTGTCTCTCAGAGTGTCAATTTGTGCCTTCAAGTCGATAAGGGCTGTTTCTGTCCCGTGTTGGGGTCTGAAACCTGATTGCCGAATACCGAGGAGATGGTTAGTTTCAAGGAATTTTTGGATTTGTTGGTATGCTGTCTTATCTAAAATCTTGAGCAGGAAAGGAACAGTGGTAATGGGTCTGTAGTTGGTGGGAATGGAGGGGTCAAGAAATGGCTTTTTGAGAAGGGGGAGGACCCAGGACTCTTTGAGGTTGCTGGGGACGGTGCCTGAGGAGAAGGAGGCATTGATAAGTCTTGTGATGAATGGTCAGAGGTCTCTTGCCACATCTTTAATGATTTTGGGGGGCAAAGGTCTCCCTGACGGTTGGATGGTTTTAGGCTGAGAATGATTTTTTCCACTTCTAGAGTGGAGACTTTGGAGAAGCTAAAGCGAGAGGGATTGGGCACCGGGAGTTGAGGCGTGAGGTGCGGGGTCGTGTTAGTGGGGTTGGTTGGTTTAGCTATGGACTCTTTCTTGTTTTTAATTTTAGTTTGAAGGCTTGTGACTTTATTGTTTAGGGCATTTTGGACACTATTGCACCATTGTGTGTCCTTCACGCAGGTGTCAGGAGTTAGCACTGGTGTTTCCAGTTCTTTAATTATCGTAAATAGCTCTGTGGTGCTGGAGTTAGATTGTGCAATTCTCTGGTTGTAGGACTCTTGTTTGGCAGCTATGGGATAAAAACTGCACGGTTCTAAATCCAGCTTCTAGATATATTTTTGGGTGGCTGGAAGAGTGCTTAGAGGCTTATGGGCAGTAGCACCTCATCAGTAAATAAATAAATAAATGCAAATTAATAAATAGTTCAATAACTTATCTGCAGAGAGAATTAATTAACCACCATCTAGTGTCCTGCCCACTTTGCCTGTATAATTTGCAACCATTTATGGTGGTATGCATATATCAAACCAAATAAGATGCCCATTAAGTTAACATCCCCTGGGTTATCAGTGATACAATTGCATATCATGAAAAAGGTGATATAAACTACAGATTCAGTAATTGGTGCAATGCAGTTAAGCAGGAAGACAATACTTTATCTATTAATTGTGAAACATATTAAATTATATGTCTTTATTGAGAACTACCATAGTTTTCATTAAACACAACATATGTTTAATCTCCCTGCAACTCTTGAACTATTTTCTCCTCTAATATGACTCGTACATTTTTCAGTTCCCACAAACTTCAGCTCTTGGGCAGTACTTGCACATAATGGTGGCTGTTCATAGGCATACGGTTGTACATTTTTCAAATGAAGGTAACAGTAAACTAGATGGTACTCAATGAATTCCCTCCAGCAATCAGTAGTTGTAACTGAAATTGAAACATTGATCCTCATCCATCTTTGGTAGGTGTAAGATCACAAATACTACTCCAATGTGGGGTCAAGAAATCAGCTTTTATGCACTAAGATGTTGCATATGGAAATCATTGTCATCGTAAACAGAATCCTGAAGTATAATTATATAAATCCAATTTTATAACTGGACACCCTAAACTATAAGTATATGACATAAGCAAATGAAATCGTCATTTCCTAGTTACAGTTTATTAGGCTGAGAATAATTAAACTATTCCAATATGGCCCTCCAGGTTTGGCGATGGAAGATCTATGTTAAAATACCGGAGTTGAAAAGGCTGAGTCGGAATGCAGCGGAATGCAGCGGAGCAGAACTCTTCGCATTTCGAAAATGACTCAAATCATGCATTTCGTGATCCGAAGGACATACCCTGCATTCCCTCTACCCAGAACCACTCTATATGTACTTACCTCCTATGTTCCCTCTGGCAGCTCGCCTAGTCTGTCTCTCTGCAATGGAAGTTTCCTTTCCCTAATTTCCCTAACGTGGGACTGGACATCCATTGCAGGGTTCATTTTTCTTGATTTCTTTTTGTTTCTTTGTTTTCAGTTGGTGTTATCTGTGAACGGGACCCCCCTGCAGCTCCCGCTCCCGCTGTTAGGTAGAATGGCATTTGTGATTTTTGTACCTGCCGAATGCACAGTAATTGCGCATTCAGCATTTATTTTTAACGTTATTTTGAGGCAATAACGCGATGGACACATGACCTTAAGCAACACAAAAGAAACAGGAAGCCAATATGCTATTTAGATTAAATTTGCACATGGAACAACATGAGGCTACATGACTTGTCACTGAGGATCTAGGGGTACCAATCATACCCCAACCTGATAAACCGGAACAATAACTGACAAGATGTGAGAGTTTCACAGTAATGGAAATATTCAAGCAAATTGATGAATAAAATACTAACCAAATTGGTATAAATCGGACAGCAAGAGTTGTCTGCAGAATGAAATATTACCGTAGTACCCAGGATACGTACGTCTTAGATCACTTTAATTGGGTCTCAATGAGTACCCTGAAGATCATATATTATATGTCCCAGCGGCATACACATGTTGGACATTAGAATGGTGCAACTACTCCTTCATTACAAAGATATATATTTTTAGATCCCATATTATATCAGTGACAGTAGTGGATTGGATTCATTCACAGTTGCAAAACATCGCCCCAACAGGGCTCACATAACTCACCAATTAGAGAACTATATGAAGCAGTCCACTGGAAACCACATGTGTATAATTACATCTAGCAAACAGAAAGTCAGGTAAGGCTTGTTCAAAATGTACTTCTTAACAATACGCTGACCTTAGAATGATTTTTCTAATGTCATACTTAGAAATTGAGTTAACATTCTACAGAGAAGAAGACTGCTTGGAAGATCCATCAGGGAGTCAGCATACATACAAATCACACTGTCCACACACACGCATCCCAGTCTCTATCTTATAATACTCAAGTCTCCCTTGGAATCCCAGTGTGTCTATATTACCTCAAGGCATACTGTTCTGGGTCTCTTCTTTCTCGAAAGGATAGCCTATATATAAAGAAAACCCCCAATCACTTTCACACTTCCCCTCCCTCTTACTTCGTCCTTGCTCATTCTATTCTTCTCAGCAACCCGAATTCTGGTTACCCCGAAAGCGAGACACGGTACATATCCGTCAAGGATTTGGTCCTTTGAAACTACTATGGTGGTGACTCACTTTAGAGCAAAAGCATACTGTGCTAATATGAAATACCATTAGAAAGTAGAGTACATTGCACATGCAGCACCAACCAGGACCAGGCTTTATACAGCAGGGCTTTCCACTTAAATTGCATCTACTACACCTTTGATGGACCCGCTTTAGGCAGCAGAACTCTTCCAAGATTGCACACACTACACCTACGCCTTAGGTTAGGGTTAGATTTAAAACAGCAGAGCTATCCCTATCCATTGCACATTCTCCCCCCCACTGCATCAGGCTTTAGACAGCAGAGCTAACTCCCAAAACTGCACATACTGCACCTTGCATAGTAAGGCTTCATTCAGCAGGGCCATCCTCCTAAACTACGCAAACTGCACCCTACCCTCGTCAGGCTTTAAGCAGCAGAGCTTTCACACTAAATTGCACACACTGCAAACTACACGGTCTGGCTTTAAACAGCAGACGTCCCTCCCTCATTAGCCCATACTACACCTTCCGCTGTTCAAATAAATTGCACATACCACACCCCACAGGGTCAGGCTTAAGAGGTGATTATCAGATTTGTGTACTGCCTTCCTCTGTGCTTCCCGGAACTATATTATAGGACATATATAGCAGCTGTCCTGTGCTTTTGGGTGTCATACCATAGTGCACACACAGCAGCTTCACAGTTAGTTGTGAGAATAAGGTATTTGTATTCCCTTGTGCCTAAGTGTACTATACCGTAGGAGACATACTGCAGATGCAGAGTTAGTGCAGAGTTAGAGGTGATTATGGCACATGTGTTCTTACTCCATGCTGTGTCTTGGGGCACTATATCGTAGGGCACAAACAGCAGCTTCACAGTTAGCACTGTTTTTGTGTATTTGTACAGACTGTCCTGAGCTTCTGGGTCCAATACTACTGGACATGTAATGTAGCTGCACAGATAGGCATGTATGGGTGAGTGTGGGGTCTTTTCACTGCCTTTTGCTTCTGGTTGCTATAGCAATAGGTACATACAACAGCTGCCCCATGACATGACTAGTTTAATGTTAGGGGGTGTCTTCAACCAGGTAATACATCGGCTTACAGTTACACACTCTCAAACAAGAAATATGAACAGGGGAAAATGACTTCACTACAAAACATGCAATCTGAGCTGTCCGTCCAGGCTACAACACCCAACCAGTAGGCAATACACATATTATTCCAGCCCACATGGATTATATTCCAGAAAATAATTGTTCCTCACAACCAGCCCTCTAACACAACAAATAGTATCAACTAAAATAGTTAACAGCTAACATCTACATGTCAGATCATGCAACCACGCATGTTGCATGTCGGCAGCAAAGAGAGACCACCCCACCAATGGAAACTGGACAACATCCAGATAAAGGATGAACATTTCGGTGCCACATTCAAAGCAGATATCCTAGATAGGAGTACAGCTCAGGGACAATGCGTTTGTCTTGGGAACAAGACAATGCATCGTACCACAGGTTTCCAAATAAAAGGCAACACCTAAAGACACACTCTGAGCAAGGTGGAACACGAGTACAAGCAGAACATTCAGGGCAAGGGAACACCTACTGGAGCAGAGCAACAGACCAAGGGAGGAGAGCGGTGGGCCAAAAACCCCAAAGGCTCCCTACTGAAGGTTGTTGCCTCTGACAGACTGCAAAAGACACGTGAAGAAGGCCAGATCGCACAAGTGAAGATTGCTTTGTGCTACAAGGACGCCAGCAACCTTCCCAGGTGAACAGCAGAGTTGGGGAGGTGAGGACAAGCGTGTGGTACTAACCTTGACTCATCAATTGAAAATAGCAAAACAAGAAAAAAGCGTACTAAGCCGGTGAGTTGGCAAGCGACCTGAGAGACCAGTGTGTGTTAAAGCGAATGAAGTGGCAACATTATATCACAAGTGAAGGCTGCACACATGTGGATGAGACGCAAAGAAAGGCAGACCTGTGAATGAACTTTGACGTAAAAAGGCAGCTGCGAGATCAGTGATACTAAGTAACAGAGTGGTTCGACAAAGGGAAGTATCCCATTCGAAAGTCTCAGTGAAAAGTACATTGTATGAAGTTATAAAGCAAACAGACAGCAAAAGCCAATTAAGTGAAAGTAAATGAGAACTTTGAGTCAAAGTGGTCCTGCAGTGGTCTGGTAAAAAAGCCACAGACATTCAAAAGTCTTTCACATCTGAAAGGGATCCGAGCCCGTAAGCCTGGGGAAGGGAGCTCCCTTGCAAGTTTGTGTTGAATTTTGATGAGAGTTGTCTCAGCCTGACAGAGGGAAACCTACGTGAACTGTGTGTTGAAAGGTCTGAGCCCAGCAGAGGGGGACCTTTGTGAACTTTACTCTGGAATACATCTTGAAAGTCAGGAAAGAGACTTTAACATGGAAGGCCAGGTGGGCCTCAATCCAGGGTTTGGAACTGCTTACGAGGACAGCCTTAGTCCATGAGGTTTAACGTGAGGCGAGCTGGCTCAACTACCTTTATTCTTTTGAACACTGATTTTTCCTTTGCACACATTTACACCTTTTGTAGAAGATATAGGGTAGGCATTAGGTTTTGTTAGCATAGGCCATTTTGATTTGACAGACTCCACTAGGTTTTTTTTATCGTTTGATGGTCGAGATTACTCCCATCTTAGTTATAGGGCAGAATAGGAGTTTGTACAACCACAACATTTTCAATAAAAGGTTTTACAAATTGTATCCATTGTTTCAGTTTCATACATGTGATACCATGCCTTCCCTACATATGGTTTCAAACCTCTCTATCGCCACAAAAGAATCCATAGGCTTTGATATATGTAGCAGAAGATAAGCCACAATCCCCCCTGGGAAAAGAGGGATGATCCCCATGGACTTAGTCCTAATACCTCCTGCGGGTTCTTATATAAAAATGGCCCCAAAATCTGGCATATCCTGGAAGTTTCATCTAGATGTCCTAGCAGGTGTCGTAGAACCAGACTTTCGGGCGACATAGAGGTTCTCATACATAACATCAGACAGAACGCGGAAGACACGTGGAGAAGGCAAAATCACACAAGTGAAGATTGCATTGTGTTCCAAGGACTCCAGTGACCCTCCCCGGTGAATGGCAGAGTTGGAGAGGCGAGGCTAAGCGTGGGGTACTAATCTTGACTTGTGAATTGAAAATAGCAAAACACGATTTTTATGTGGAAGGCCAGGCAGGCCTCAATCCACAGTATTAGAAACTGAGCCAGAGTGTGTGTCATCCCGCCTAGGAGGACAGCCTTACTCCATGAGGTTTAATGCGAGGAGAGCTGGCTCAACTATCTTTATTCTTTTGAACACTGATTTTTCCTTTGCACACATTTACACCTTTTTTTACAAGAGATAGGGCAGGCATTAGGTTTTGTTAGCATGGGTCATTTTGATTTGACATACTCCACTAGTATTGTTTAATTTATCATTTGACGGTCGAGACGACTCCCATTTTAGTTATAAGGCAGAATAGGAGTTTCTCCAACCCCAACATTTTCAATAAAGGTTTTACAAATTGTATCCATTGTGTCAGTGTCATATTTGTGATACCATGCCTTGCCTACAAGAGAAACTAAGAAACCCAATTCCGGAACAGGAAGTGGGATGGGCAATTAAAAATATGCAATTTGGGACATGCCCAGGACCGTATGGATCTCCAGTGGAATGACACACATGATTCAAGGGTGAGCTGGTGCCAATTCCGACCTCGCTATACAATAAAGCCATGATGTTCAAAGTCTTCCTAGAGCCTTTCAAAGAAGCCACCTTTAGCAAAATTCACAAGGTTTGCAGTGAACCAGAGCTTGCAGAAAGCTATAGACCTCTAACCCTAATCAACATAGACAGCAAAATCCTAACAAAGGTTGCAACCATGATGAAAGAACAGCTGGTGACTGTGCTGATAAGCCCAGATCAAGTGGGCATTGTCTACAGAAGGAAGCATAGCACCACATGTGGCTTCTATCCAATGTCCTCCTTCACTGAGTCAAAATAAATGCATAAATATTAAAGGCATCCTACTAAGCATTGATGAGGAAAAAGGTATTTGGCAATGTTGGGCTGGGACACCTTGTTTGCTATAATAATCAAAGTGAACTTCGGGGAGTGGTTCACAGAGACCGTGCATGGGTTAAATGTAGGGCCCAATAAAAAGGGTCAAAGAAATGGTTATTTATTGCAAGTGAAGCTCAAGAGCAAAGTGGGAACCAAACACCTTTAGGTGTGAGCAATCAAATTTTGAGAGTAAATCAGATACATAGGATTGCACATCAGCTGCCTAGAAATCAGAACTGTGACATATGCCAACGGCATGCTACTGTTACTAGACAATCCAGCATTGGCTCTCACAATCATATTTCGGCTGATTATGGCTTATATGGAGATTTTGGGATACAGAATCAATTGGGAGGAATCGACCCGGATGCCCATATTGCCAGGGGCCCCAGCCTGGGACCTTGGAGACTTACTTTTCAGAATGCAGCTCACCCATTCAAATACCTAGGAATTAGGTTCCTAAATCTCATGTGAAGAATAATCTCACTAAATGTAGACTTGTTACTGTGAAAAATGTCTGCGGACATGGAAAGGAGGGCCTCCTTTGTGCTTTGGCTCTAAAGAAAAATCACTACAATAAAATAGCTGGTTCTTCCTAAAATTGTATGTCATATCAAAATTACACTCACAGATGCCAAGAAAAGGCTTTTTGGACAATGAAAATCTGCTCCTGGAGAGGTGTAAAAAATTAAACTGTCCCTCAAGCCACTCCAAACTCAGACACTGTAAGGTGGCTTTGGGCGGCCCTCAATACTACTATCTATCTTCTGCATTACATCAAACAGCACTCCTACTCCCAAAGGGCAGTGGGGAAAGCCCCAACTGCGTTAATCTCGAGAACATGCTGACCAACAATAGAACAAGGCTCCTTCACCTCAAACCCAACTGTAGGGCCCTACTGGCACTCCCAGGAAACCTGCAGATAGTGAGAAGAGTCCTGGAGTTATGCAGTAGGTGGCGATAAGATTGAAAAGGAAATCCACGCATTTAACCACGAGCAGATTTGGCAAGTCGACTTC
Organism: Ambystoma mexicanum; assembly: GCF_040938575.1. Taxonomy (NCBI): domain Eukaryota; kingdom Metazoa; phylum Chordata; class Amphibia; order Caudata; family Ambystomatidae; genus Ambystoma; species Ambystoma mexicanum. The sequence goes on along the minus strand of NC_090935.1, from coordinate 780,859,766 downwards.
CTGCCTGCCAGAAGACATAGTGGATTGAAAGCGGCATAGACACGCTGCTTGACCTGGAAAGGAGGTCTGCTTCCCCAAAATCATTCAAGAAGCTCCGGAAGCAGTTTGGGCTTTCATCTGCAGAACTCAGGTGGTTACCTGTTCATAAGAAAAGCATTACATGGAAGGCAAGGGAAAATGGCAAACACGAGTGGTGGAATAGTTTGGAAATTTGTAGCAAGCAATAGAGTGGCTGCCTCGACTTCAGTTACAGGACAGGAGGCTACATGAGACAACATGGTCTGCTTTCAAGAATGCATACAAGACTCGTGCACAGAATAAAATTAACAGGCAAAAATTGAATGAGCAAAAAAAACAACAACCCAAAGTTGAATATAATCCTGCAAGACAAATTCTCATAAGAACAAATCGTCATGAATACTACATGGGGGTGGGTGAGATATGGTTGCTTTATGATGGCGCAGTTATAGTTGCTATAAAACCATAACTGAGATTTGTTTTCTTGCTCTGCATTTTTTTTTAAATTTATTATTATTATTTTTTAAATTTATTTATGTTTTGCAATAAACTGAACAACACAAAATCATTGTAAAAGCAGTTGCATGATATGGCAACTCCCCCCTCCCTCCCTCCTCTATGACCAAGACCATACGAGATATGGTAACTCCCCCCTCCCTCCCTCCTCTATGACCAAGACCATACGAGCAAGTCACAGTTCAAGTATAACGGAGTTCAGTGCTGGCCGTCCAGGTCCTCTTCAGAGGAACTGGCTTCTGTTGTATAGAACAGTGATGTTGTGAGAGCCACCCATTGTAATAGGTCATTCATTTAAGAACGTTTTTGTTTTACGAACTTACGCCAGATTTCCATAATGTCCTTTTAGCCAAGTTTTGTACTGAATTTCAATGTTTTCAATGCTATCTGACCTATTCAACATCATTTCTAAAGTATCGACCAGACTAGCCACAGGTGGGCACTTAGACTAGTGCACAGCCTTCAACCCTGCCCCATACATCACACTTTGAAAAGTGCAGAGGTGCTCCCAAACCTCTGATTGGTAAACTGGTTATGGCCAGTGACTACTTTGTCTAGATCAGGGTCTTCGACTCATCTCCAGCCTCCGCAAACCTCCCAAATTGGCTACTGGACATAGCCACAGTAGGCCCAGAGCTTGATATTCTTCTGAGACCCACAAAGTGGGCTCTGGTCCCACCAAAGCTCCCAGATTGGACACGGGCCTTGGCCAGCAACCATGCTGAGTGTGCCCAATGTAGCCCATGCGTTGGCCACTAGCAAAGGCCTGAGTCCATGAGCAAAGCCCTGTCTGCTCCAGGCATGTCAGTCCTCCACTAGCAAAGGACTGTTTCGATGAGCAATGCCTTGTCCGCCCCAGTCTTGTCTGTCCTCCGACAAACCAGACCCCCAGAGTGGCCACTGATCATGGACTTAAGCTAAGCCCACTGACCCTCTGCCAACAAACAGTACACAATAAACATGGCTTCGGTCCATATCCAAGGGCCCCAGGTCAGTCATGCCTCTATACCACCAAGCTACCCAAAGAGGTCACTGTGCCCAGGCTGTTTGACACATGTCTCCCATTCCTTAGGCCTTTGGCTGTGAAATGTAGCCATGGCAAGAGGACACTTTGGTGGATGCCCCACAGAGTCCCCTTTGCAGGTGCATCATCACTGAGCTTGCAGTCAAGGCCTGTGCCCTTGTTGCCTGTTCATGGCCTACAACATGTCCAAGCTAGGCAGTAATTTACAGTACTTTCTGTGAAAAATTGATAAAAAGCCACACAGTTTGCAATCAACTTTATTTGCCTTCACAATGCATTTTTTATTACGCCTTTTCCCACAACACTTCTCTAAATATAAAAGGGACATTTGTCGATATGTGTTTGTGTCTGTTCGACATGTTCAGCATACTTCCCAACACACTACAAACATGAAATTTGGCATGTGGGTAGGTTCCATGGTGTAGGCAAAGTACACAATGTAATTGTTTTTGAAGCTGTTTTTTTTAAGTGGTCTGCAATGCTTGGATATGTGTGTGTGTGTGTGTCTGCTCAAAATGTTCAGCATTCTTCCCAACATGCTACAAACCTGAGATTTGGCATGTGGGTAGGTTCCATAGTGTTCACAACCTAATCCAAACCAAAATCAATTAAGACCTCAATTAATTGCAGCATGGTGGGGATTAAACTTGATGTTAAAGTCTCCTAAAACAGTCTGGTGGGAGTACTTCATTTGAAGCTCAGCTACCAGGTCCAAGAAAGGGTTTAAAAACCCTGCATAGGAGCCAGGTGGCCATTATACGATCGAGAAATGCATAGAACATGTATCAGAAATAGCCAGACAAATCAGTAAAGCTTCCATCTTTACATCATATACCAGCGAGATGCACGAAAATTGAAAACTGGATTGAATAATAATTGTAACCCCGCCTCCGAGATGGTATGATATCCGATCCAGGCGAATTATTTCATATTCCTCCGAAAGTGCCTGCACCAACACGGGGGCAGAAACTTCTGTAACCCACGTCTCTGTGAGGCACAGCAAATCAGGGGACATTTTATTTTATTTATTTTTTCTTTCTTTTTGGCATTTAGTTTGAAAAACAAACCTTTACCATTAAAACATGTATAGTGATCACTCAAACATACAAAAGCACAGATCAAAACAAAATTCAATGGAAGTTCAATCCAGAGTTCGAAACACAATTCGTGACTGAGTCCAAAAGATGAAAACAAAGGCCGTCTTGCCCCGGTCATGCTTTGTGGCCCTCCATGATTTCAAAGGCAGTTTTTAGAAAAGCAAGTAAGGCCAATGTCAATGATAATTTTATCCCTGTTGTCAGTGTGTACCACAGTTCCTCTACATCCAATGTTCTGTAGTTCAAAAAGAATTTACCAAGCATTTGAGTATGCTGATCCCTTAAGGCTGACCAAAACATCACTAAGTGGTTGAGGGTTTCATTGTCTACACCACACAGTCTGCATTTTTTGTTTTTTATTTGTATTTATTGTTTATGGTAAAATAAAACTTTACAATATCAAAATTTCATCAATGAGTTATTTAGAAAACATTTTCAATATGATACAATCAAACATTACCACATTAAACAAAAGTAAACATTCTGAAAGAGATTAAAAATGCTAAACCAAATATAAATAAAAGTCTGCATTTAAAGTTCCTCTCCGCAGACTGCTCTTGAGGGTAGCAGATTAAGTCTAAAGCGCAGAAATTGTTATCAGAGTTGTGCACAAGGGAATTTGCTCAGGTATATTGGTAATTGATCTCTTGCCCTCGTTTCCAGGGTAGGACTTCAGTAAACTTTACATTTACTCCTTGCCTCCAATGAGGTAATCCAATCTAAATCCAACAATATTTTCTTAACTAATGTTGGATTTCCCAGCAGAACTTGTACAGTCGTGTTGACGCTCTCCAGATGTAAAATGCATATCCTACTCCATTCATCTAGGAGTGGCTCACTGTGATCCTGATAGACCTTTCTCAGCGATGAGAAGCCGGCTTCTCCTTCAGTGCTCAAAGGCCAAGGACTTCCACACCACAGCCACTAAGTGAGTTAAGGCCTAGTTCTACTCTTACTGCTTGAATGGGCGTAGAGTGGACTGTGAACCTGCCTCCAAAAAATCCCTTCAAGTTTGGGCCAGATGGTATGAGATAATGCCAAGAGAGCTTCTGAGCCATAGGTCAAAACTGGGGTTGCCTTTTTCCGATAAAAATCGATAACAGGTAGAAGTGAGTATTTGAACTATCACCGCAAGAGGACTTGGTCCTGCGCAGCAAGATTCTTCACCCGGCTCCGCAGCATTTTTTCATGTGACACATCCGCCTCACTGTTACTCAGTTCTACGCCTAGATATTTCAAAGAGACCACCTCCAGAATTTATTCCTTTCTCAGGTTACCCATGCTATCCAATCTAACTGCAATAGATGTATTGGAGTGAAGTGCCTTAATAGGTTTTAGTATCCTCTTCGGACATTCCCAGTGACCCAACTTTGACCATAGACTACATCTGTCCACTCGGTCCAATGATTACGCAAGGTCAATGGATGCCAGATATATTTGGCTTTTTTCCTTTATTATTATTATTTATTATTTATTTAATATTTATATTGCACCGGTAGCTCGCAAGCCTCAGGGCGCAGAAACAGGGACACGAAGACGGACAAAAACAGTGACTGACGAAGTAACAAAGTAAGACAGGACAACCATGTAAAATTACTCGGGGCTAGAATTGGCCTGCAGAAATTAGTTTATTTGAAGATATGGGTTTTCATCAATTTGCGGAAATGAATGTAGTTAGTTTCTACTCTTATATGGTTCGGAAGACTGTTCCAAAGACCAGCTGCGAGGGTGGGGAAAGATCTGCCGAGGCCACTTTTGAGTTTATGTGGGGCCACTGAGATTTTACCCAAGTAAGACGATCTCAGTATTCTACTGGGAACATATGGTTGAATCCTATTTTTTGGGTAGGCCGGGGCTTTTCCGAAAATACATCTGTGCACAATGGTTAAGGTCTTAAAATGTACCCTGTCTTTGATTTTCAGCCAGTGAAGCTTCCTTCTGGAGTCGCTGATGTGCTCTGATCTAGTTTTGTGCTTGATGATTCTTACCGCGTTGTTTTGGACAACTTGGTAGCTTTGCCAACACTGCTTGGAGGCACCCGGACTAGGGCATTACCATAGTCAAGGCACGACATGATGATAGCTCTTGCTATGGTAGCGCAGTTGTCGTCTGAGATGTAAGACCAGATAGATTTTATTAGTCTGAGATGGTAGGCACAGTTTTTCTTGATGTACTTGGGCATCAGCCCCAAGGGATGCTTGTAGCATCATACCCAGGGTTTTGACCTTGCTCAAGATCGGTATGGGTGTGTCTTTGAACTGGAAGGACGTGTAAGAGGAGGAAAGTTTAGCTCTAGCTGAAGAAGAGCCAAAGACCATGAGCTCTGTTTTCTTTCCATTGAGGCACATCCAATTGGAGTCCATCCATTGCTCCACGTTGTTATAAATCATGGTAAGTTGCTCACTGTCTTTCTGATAGTTGCCACTTAGCTCAAACACCAGCTGCGTGTCGTCAGCGTAGTTTGTAAAATAGGTGTTGATATGATCTAGAACAAGGCATAGGTATCGCAAGTAGAGGTTGAATAACAAAGGTGACATACTTGCCCCTTGAGGGACTCCACAGATGATTTCCTTTTCCAAGGATAACTTGTCCCCCCAGTGAACCCTGGATATCCTATTTTTTAAGAAAGACATTATGCAGCCGATGGCTTCGTCCAAGCAGTTGGTGTTATTTTTAGTGCGTTCTGTAGTAAGTTATGGTCAAGAAGATCAAATGCTGCGCTGAGGTCAAGGAGGATGAGGAGACCTGTCTTACCCTTATCAATAATGCTGAGCATTTGGTCTGTAGGTCTAACATGGCCGTCTCCATACTATGGGCCGGGCGGAAACCCGACTGTTGGGTGTGAAGGGAGTTTGGAGCCTCCACGTGTACCTGGAGCTGCATGGGAGCGATCTTATCCATGATTTTAAGGACAAAATTGCAGCTGGTGATAGGTCTCAAATTGTTGGGATCTCGCTGGTCGAGATTGGGTTTCTTAACCAGTGGCGTCACTGTAACCTTCTTGATGGAATTCGGGACTTTCTGGTCTCTAAAGGAGGCATTGGGGTTTTTTTTAGTATAGGAGCGAAGATGTCGGTGTTGTCTAGTATTATTTTAGGCGGAAGGATGTTCTCTGCACATGCCGTGGGTTTCATGGAGGCAAGTACCTTGGTCATTTCACTAGTTGTGATTTCTGTGAACTTGAAGGTTTCGAAGTGTAAGGGTGGGATCTCAACTGCCAAGGTGACTGTCGTCTTTTTATTGGTCAAGGAGTTTGTGATGGAACCCCTGGCTGGATAGGAATGGTGGAGTGATGGCTTTGGGTTTTTCTATTGATTTCAAAATACTAAAAAGTTTGCTGGTGGAGTTGGCAGCTGTGGAAATCTGTTTGTTATAGAAGTTTTTCTTAGCCTCAATTATCATGTGTTTATATTTTATTTCACTTTCCTTCCATAAGACTTTATTGGTGGGTGATGGGTTTTTTGCCAAACATTTTCTCTGGTTCGCTTGACCCTTTTTTGTTCTGCTAGTTCTTTAGAAAACCATTGTTGTTTTTTTTTGGGTTGGTCTAGTTGGCTTTGTTTGAATGGGCGCTACTTGATTCATAAGGTTTTCGAGATGGCTAAGTAACTTTGTCAGGAGGTTTTCACAGGAGTCATTCTCCCCTTGATTGCTTTCAACTTTAGCCAGGCATTGCGTGAGATGGTTCCTATCAATGCTTTTGTAGTTTTGATATATCGATGGAATAGGACAGTTGGGGGTTTTAGGTTTGGGCAGTGGCAGAACGATATGGAAAGTTATGCTATAGTGGTCTGACGATATACACAATTCCGTCTTAAAGTCATGTGTCTCTAGGTTATTAGTGACCACCCAGTCAAGTAGATGACCGTTGTCCATCGTGGTCTCTTGGTTGTTGATCTTAAAGTCAATATTGTTTAAGGATCTTTGTAGTTTGTCGGGTTCTTTATCTTTGGTATCACCGTACCATCGATTGAAATCACCCAAAATTAATGTGGCTGTATTGGGCCCTTTGAGCATATTTATCTGGTGTGTTATTTCATCATTAAATTCTGGGGTGGACGTGGGGGGCCTGCAAAGGACGATCAAATTTAGGCTGCTGTTAGCTATAGGGAGGTGCTTAAAATGCATGATTTCACAACCTGTACATGCTATGCTGCTGGGACACATGTGAATGGAGTCTCTTGCAATTACTGCAACACCACCCCCTGACCCTCTTCTCTGTTTGATTAGAATATGGAGTAACCTTCCGGTACTGCAGTGTCGCAGGTGGGGCCAATAGGGTGCTTAAGCCAGGTTTCAGTATTACAAAAGATGTCTATTTGTTCATCACCAATCCTGTCGTGAACACATTGTGCGTGTTTATTAAGGGAACGAGTGTTAAGCAAGCATAGTTTTAGGTTATGCTTAGGCGTGGAGTGATGCTCAGAGCTGTTCTTACGCTTGGCCCTTATTTTCAGCAAGTTTATTATAAACAGGTTGAGGGCCATGCCTATGCCTTTAACATAGCCGGCCTGCCAGATGTCTCAGTGTTTAGAAGAGACACTCCATTCAATAAGATCTTTCAAGATAAATGCAGCAAATAATTTGCCAATTACATCCAAGAGAGCGATAGGCCTGTAGTTGACAGGATCAGATGTATCAGCCATGAACTGGGTAACCTCTTTGTTACTTTGATGTTAGAAAATAATTCCACAATGAATGAAGCCCATTCCTCAGGATCAGACTTTAACATTATGTTAATAATACCATCAGGTCCGGCTGCCTTCGATGTACTAGCAGAGCTCATCAAGGTCATAATCTCATTTTTGTCGATGTTAAAAGACCAATGTTCAGAGGAGAGTGGAATTTTCGAATGTTTACCTGGCCAGCGTAGTGCAAATAATGCCTTGAATGAGGAGCCCAAGTTTGCACTCATACCGCATTACTTAATGCTGATGATTGAAGTATGTTCAAGTTGTTAACATTTTTCCATATTTCCCCTGTATTTTTTGACGCTACAAATTTGAGAATCTTCTCCAAATCTCTTTGAGTGATGAGGTATTTGTGCGAGCTGTGCCAGTTTTTATAGGTTTGCTTCAGTTTTTTTATCTCTTTCGTGCAGTCAGTCAGGCAGGCCAATTTTTCCCAACTTTCTCACTCATCTGCACACATTTAGTTTCCTGGTTGCCACCTCTGGGTCAAAAAAATGACGAGTGACAAATAGAGGCTTCCCGCCACAAGATCTTTTTTCTGCATATGAGAGAAGACCGGCCGTGTATTCATCTGACTTTCTTGGATTTATCCGATCGTTGGCTCGGTTGTCCTTCATAGTCTGAGTCATTCTTGTATTTGTATTTGTATTTGTATTGTATTTCCGGTGTAATTTTGAGCCTTGAGAGGCCTGAGTTTATTTCCATATACTGCCTCATTTGTGTTAGTTTGTACATGGGCCAGTTGTGGGAGGAAACCTTTAAGATGTTATGGTTGCTGTTCTGGGTTTTCACAACCTCCATAGTCTTAAATCTTTCGTACACGAAATCTGAGGCAAAGTAGTAATCTGATATCTTCTCATCTTTCCCCCTCTTCCAAGTTGATACTGGGGGAATGTCACCTTGCAGGTGTCCGTTCACCAGCCATATGTTGCGGGCTGCCAGGTCTGCTGTCCATCTGAACCCTCTTACTTCTGCTGTACTGGCATTCAGTGGGAGAGCCTCTATGAGCTTTCCCGAAGAAAAAAAGTATTGAATGTTCATGTCGCCGCACACAATAAAGTCCAAGTTAGGCCTTTTGCCCCATACGTCGTCTATGAGTTGTAGTACCTGGGCTTCAAATGACAATGCTAAGATTGACACGAAGTTTCAATATAGATTCAAGATCATGATGGTTCTCAATTTGTTGCCATAATGGTCAGTCAGTTGTAACAGCAAAGCCTGGATTAAGGGCCTTGGTTGAAGAATTGCCAGTACATTCAGTCCTCCCATGTGTATAATTACTGTTAAAAGACCTGCCATAGGTCTGCCCTTAACACCCTTGATTGCAGGATTCAGGTAAGATGTAAAGCCCCAAAACTGGTGCCTCCCTCAGCCAAGTCTCCTGCAGAAAGACCATGTCATATTGAGCGAAGTTGATATCTCCCTGTCCAAATAAGTGCCGGAAACGGCTAGTGTTCCAGCATCCAAGAGTCAGGGCTGACAAGTCTCTCAACAGCGGGTACTTTTGACATTATTACCCGATACCAGGGCTCCAGCCAACCATATCCAGTCTTTTTCTTGAGTACCTCTTTTATTTAAGTCTTGTTTAGGCATTTTTTCCCTGGGCAGAATGTAACCATCCGCCGTGATGTTCATTTCAAGTTTTGCCCTGTACACTGGCTTGGTGTTGTTTCTTGATGGCAAAACAACTCTTTTTTGTGGCGTGTTACCATATTTCATCCAAGTTACAAGAATTGCTTATTTCTTTGAAAACCGACTGTGTCGTTCTTTTGACATTTCCTGATCCTCATCACTTGAGCTATACGTTGTTTTTCCATACGTTTTGCTCTAAGCAAAGGAGCTACAGTCTTTGGGGAGTGTCTGTTTTGTTTCACCTGTAATCCCTGGTCCCCCCACTTTTGTTATTTAATGTGAGTGAGAATCCCATAAGCAGCATTTTTGGATCTTCCCTCAGGATGAGGATTTTGATTAGTTCAGAAGGTAAATAGAGAACAACTTTATCCAGGAAGTTTTCCTCTGGGAAGTCTATCAAGTGCAGATCACCAGTCTATTGCTTTTAGGGCTGGAATGGAATGTAGGAATCTCAAAACATTGGTCCTGTTTAGAGTGAGGTCCTCATTAATTATTAACACTCTTGGCAGGAGTAGTCGATGTGTTTCCCTTTTACTATCAACGTCCTTCGCCTCTAAAGTGATGGCCTGTTTCCTTTTTTTCAAGTGCCTGGTGGACGAGGAGGGTCTTTTAGTAAACTTCTCAAGTGGTTGTTTATTAATCAAGGCCTTCATTCTTTCACCTAGTTTTGAGAGGCCGCCTCCTGGCCGTGAACGTGCTTTGGCCTCTGATGTAGTATTCCAACCAGCGTGACAGTGGTCTCTTGTTACATATGTTATCTTTTATTTTCCCCTCCCTTCCTGGCCCCTGTTTAGGCATGGGAGAGGCTTATTATCCTGTTTCTTCAAGCTGTCCTTTATATCTGTAAGGTGTTCAGCTTCACTTTCGCTGGGCGATGTTTCATCTCTAGAGTCCCCTTCAGAGCCTGTGCAGCCACTGATGTTATTTGAGGATATAGATAGAATCGATTCATCAGATTCGTTTGTGTCAGCTTCATCCTGATTTAGTTCATCCACATATGAAAAGGTGGATAAATTCATTAAGTCCTCAAAGTCTTTATCTTCTATTTGATTCAAGAGTTTCTCCTGCTCCTGGAATGCTAATTGCTGGGATGAAGCTGGTTTAGCTAAAATCCCCTTATGCCTGCAGTCATTCGAAGCAGGAGTCTCTTGCATCTGGTCGGTATTACTAACGGGAGTAGCAACATTTTTGAGGAAGCTTTTCTTTGGAGAGGATGACAAAGCTATTGAATAAGGAGGCTTATGCTTCCAATGTTTTTGAGCTTGCGTTGTGTTGTTATGCAGTTTAAGTTTTAGGGCTGTTCTTTTTGAGTGTGGAGATGTGGAGTCAGTCTCCTTCCCCGCTTTCATTTTTGAAAATATGTTGAACTGTTTGATAGCCAGAGTCTTTATTTTTATTGGGTCCTTTTTGTGGCCACCCACTGGTGCCCGCCCTGAGCTATCTGTTAAATCAATAGATGCTTTGCCGTTTATCTCGAAGCAGGCTCTCGTCTTATCCATGCAAAGTTCTATCTCAACAGGTTCCAAGGTCAGTGTCCGTGTGGTCTTTGAGACCATTGCTGAGCCACCTCCCGTATGCCTGATGTGTGTTCCCTCCTTGGTCAGGTCTGCATGATTTGCCAGACCAGTAGTGTTTGCAAGATCATCACCAGCGGTGACCGACACCACTGTGTTGTTTATGCATTCTTTTCTGTGTTTCATTCTGTCCTCTATAATGGGATCTATTATTGAATGTAGAATATCAGTGATCTTAGCATTGTTGTTGTTCAGATTGGATTGCAGAGCCGTAACAAAGCCTTCCAAAAAGATCATTTTCGAATGTAACATTGCGATCACTGTTGTCTGATCTTTGAGTGAATCATTGAGTGATCCGTAAAACTTGATGAGTGGGAGCATAGAGATTGTGATAGCGGCGACAGTGTTAGCATTCATTACAGTATTTGGGGGAGATTGGTTAAAAGACTTGGCCTCTACTTTGGCTGCAGCCATATCCATCAGTAGATCCTCATCCGTCAGGGTAGAAACTGTCACTGGCTGGATGTTTAGCAATGAATTGTGTAGGCCTTTGTCCTCCAACACGCCGTTATGTAGCTGGTGAGTGGCAATCTCGGAGTTATTCAAACCTGTTTTTATCCTCTTGCCTTTATCTGAGGTGTAGGGGGCAGTATCTGAATAAAATGATCAAGGTCTTTTCCTAGAGGAATTGAGATCTCCTGCCCAATCCTTCAGGGCGATTGGTGTATGGAGTTCTCCACGAAGCCGTTCACCTTGATCACTAATCCCACCTTTAGGGTGGGTCGGATCACCAGGACTTCTTAGTCCCGGGTCTAGGCCTTTCTCTTGTAGCCCTTCTTTAGAAGATTTAACATCATTAAAGGAAGGGGGTACCACTGCTATGTCTTCCGGCCTTGAGTCAGGTCCCATGGTGACCGACCTTTTAACCAGAGACGAGTCAATAACTGCATGTCTGTCTTTCTGTGTACCTATTGCACCCATGGTTGCAGGCTGTTTATAGAATAGTCTCTGCTTAGTCAGGTGTCCCGTCGACAAGCCACTAGGATGCCACACAGTTTTTAAAGAGGCTTGGTGAAACAGTCTTTTTTGAAGGGTCTTGTTCCTACAAGGTACGCCAAACGTAAATAGTCCTGCATCTGATGGCCTCTCTTTGAGAGATTTGCCTGTATTTCCATTTTTAAAAACGGTAACTCAATGGAGTAAATCTCTGTCCGAAATCGGGGTTGGGTTGTTTAGGTCCTGTTCTTTCGTGAGGTCTTGCTCCATGTCAGCACACGTTACTTCTGGAGCCAGCGTGTTTTCTGCTGAGGTGGTAAAGGCTCCCACTTGAACGTGTACTTCTATCGGCAACCTTTGCTTCCAGTACATCCAGATTGGGCATTGTCCCTGTTTTAGAAGCAAAATTCGAGGTATTACAACTTGAGCATAGAGTATAATATCCTCGATCCTCGGAGCCTGTGTGCATAGGAGGCTCTCCCCGTTCAAGCACAAAGTGTGCATTTTGCTAAATGTTTTTATTCAGAGAGGCAAAGAGAGGCCAAAAACCTGAACTATTGTTTAACGAGTCCACAAGTATGCACCTGAGTACGCACCTCCCCAATTCAGGTTTGCACCAGGTCCAAGGTACAAGCCCCACAGTCCCCGTTTTTGTCCAACCTGATGAGAGGAAAAAGTTTCCCACAGCCGTTGCTGTACTCACGTAGGTGTAATGTGTAGATCAGAGAAGGTCTCTCACACAGCGTTCTACCATCTGCTGTCCACGGGCTGCAGAGTGCAGGCTGCACTACAGCACCGCCATGGACTCGGCCCAGATTCAAGGCTCCTTACACACACTCGACTCTGTAGGCTCTGTAGACTCTACTGAAGGCTGTAAATGCTGCCGCTGTCACTGCCACCTGCCGCCAGCCCAGCCTGCAGCCTGCAGTAGAGTAAAGGACCTGGAAACATGGAAAACGTAATGCAAGGTGGTGTCAAGCCACACTGGTCTCAGCTAATGAAAAGGGATCAGCCGCTTCTGACACAAAATTACAGTTTAATTACATTGTTTATTTAACACATCATTCATATCCGCTGTGTGGGCTGCCAGGGAGCGTGTATTAGATAAACTCACTCCAATAGGCGATCCCATCTCCCTCTTCCTAGTAGAGTGACTTTCTGAATTGGCTGCACAGTTAGACGGTCACAAGGTACCAAAAGGGGCCATATCCAGTATGTCCCAGCGGGTGAGCTTGACATATGGCATCACGCCAAGCCCGTCCACAGCACGGACAAACACAGCGTAGTTGCCTTTTGTGTGCTTTTGGCCTTTTGTGCATTAGGCGCACCCGCTGAGCTCACCCGCTGCACTGTCTTGTGTGCAGGCAAATTTAAGCCATGCTGAGATCATGTGACCGCAACAATCTGAAAGTGAAGTCAGAAACTGCCCCATGGGGCGCAGCATAGAACAATTATAGTAAAGATATCCGACAATTAAAACATAAGCACTCTGGCAAATGTGTGGGAAAGGGAAGAGCGCACACTCAAATAATTTGCACAAAGGAGCTTAAAACAAATCTTTCTCTAATTGAAACAAATGTAGCAGCTAAGCAACAGCTGCCTACTTGTGTGTGTCTGTTCAAAATCTTCAGCATACTTCCCAACATGCTACAAACCTGAAATGTGGCATGTTGGTAGGTTCATGGTGTAGACAAGGTAAAAAGTATAAAATATATATTTTGCTAATTTTTACGTTCTGCAATGCTTCGATGTGTGTGTGTCTGTTTGAAATGTTCAGCATATTTCCCAACATGCTACCAACCTGAAATGTGGCATGTGGGTAAGTTCCATGGTGTAGACAATGTAAAAAGTATAAAATGTACATGTCTCTAATGTTTTAAGCGGTCTGCAATGTCTGGTTCTGTATGTGTGCCTGTTCGAAATGTTCAACATACTTCCCCCACATGCTATAAACCTGACATTTGGCATGTGGGTAGGTTCCATGGTGTAGACAATGTAAAAAGTATACAATATACCTTTTTTGGACGTTCCAACTCAAAGTAGCTGGAACCTATTTACGGAATTCATGCTTTTCTCATGGTCAGCTTTAAGGGGCTTGCTACAGAGTTGGAAACAAAGACAATTTTTTCACACTAGCTCCTACAGGAAAGACTAGCAATTGCATGGGCAACCGGTCTGCATGGCTTACATCACCTGTCCTGGAGGGACACATGTATCCTCCTTCCAGTAAGTGGGTTTTCTGAAAATCGAGTGGGTAGAGTCTCACCTCCTCTCACTGAGGGAAGTTTATTGACCAAGCATCCTTAACACCGGGGTGAACATGCTGATCCATGACTTCTCTTCATCATTGGAGTACTCCCAGCCCTTCCTGACCTTCCAACTTGCCTGCTTTCACTTCAGATCCCTCTCAGCAGACTTCTTTTCCTCCCAAATGGACACTTTTCTTTCACTGTTCTTCTCCCTCCCCAGGGACCAAGGAACTCTGCAGACAGATGCCCTGTTGTCAGCCAGGCTCCATGCCTAGATGTATGCCTTCCCTCTCTGCCCCATCATTCAGATGCCTCTGAGCAGGTGGGGGAAACATGGATCATCGTCATGGCACCTCCTCTGCCACCTCCCACTCCCTCTAAACCCCTATGCCCTTAGGTAGCTGATTCTTCCTCTCCCAAGCCTCAGACATCTTCATCTGATGGCTTGGCTAATGCACAGAAGGGCTAGAGAACAAAATGCTCTCTTCAGAGTTGGCAGCTACCATCCAGGGGACCAAGAAGCCCCCTACAAAGAATCTTTCTTCAATTCATATTTTATTTTGGGTTTCTTTTTTTAATTGGTGTGGGCAGGCCCACTTTTATCCACTCTCCTGTGATGTTGTACAGATCTTTGACTTCCTGAGGCAGGGATTTTCCAAACATCTCTCTGTTTCTTCCTTCACGGCACAGTTTGTGGCCATCCACACCTCTTAGGGCCCAGGGCCCCCCTTTCCAACATCAAGCCCTTGGTAGCTTCTTTGCTTAAATGCTTTGTAATTTCCTGTCCTTGCATCAGATCCCCCTTTTTTTCCTGGGATCTCCCACTCATTCGCGGGACCCTTTCCTCTGAGCTATCTGAAACTCTAGATTCCATTCCCATGTCTCTGCCAACTTATACATTCCTCTTTCTCATTCTCATTGCCTCTTCTAGAAGGTTTGGCAAACTAGGGGCTCTCATATGCACCGCCCTTATACTTGAGGTTTGTCCCTGAGGTGGTTTTGTCCATCCTTTGCCTCTGTGCCGTCCTAAGGGGGTGTCAGAAGATCTGTTCATTTCCACCCTAGGACCTGACTTTGATGTCAGACCTTCCCCACATCCTCTAGGTGTTGGTAGAGTGGGCATGGTAAATTTGGATCACAATACTGCCTTCTGCTTTTGGACCTTGACATGCTGGAAATAGAAGACCTTGCTGCGACAGTAAGCAGTTGGATCTGGAACACTATTGACCCAGGCAATCACTTGGTTTGATGATTCCTCGTCCGACAGGACTTTGGGCCATTGAACAAGAGTATTATGTTCTTCCTGGGTTGCTTTGAAGGGGGTTACCCTCAATTACATGTTTAGGGTGGCTACTTGGTCGTACCCGGACATAAGCTACAAACTGTATGTGGGTGAAAGCTACCCATCTTTTGGGCTACCTTTCCTTTCTTGTCTGAATAACTGGGCCTCATTCCAGTATGAAAATGTCACGTGAGCACTGCATCCTTGTATGGCTTGTCCTTGGCGATATCTGGTGTACCGCCTCTGAGCTCCTATTAAGTTAGGACTCAGATGAGGAGGATGGGTGAAGGGGTAATGTGTAGATTACCTGTCAGTAATCCCATTACCCGCAGTCCTAGTTTTCCCCATCCCAGTGTTTAGTGGGCTACCTCTAAAAACTCATCAATAAAATTACAAAAGTAATCCAAAAAGAAGTGTACACCAGGCTAGAAGTAACGCAATTTATTCAGGGCCCAGGCACAGCTGGGAAAGCAAAGTTCACACGGAACAGAACTGCATGAAAAGCGATTTCAAAGAAACGCCCCTAAATCAAAATCTTTTATAATCTTCTGAAGTAATTAGCATCAAAACACATTGACACATTTGATCCATCCTTTGAACAAAGTTAATTGGAGCAAACATGAAATTCCCCTATATCGGAACATACATTAGCCTGCAATGATTGGGCCCTGAAAATCTTACCACGCCACTGTAGACCGCACTGTGACATACCACAGTCCAACCCACAATTCCCACATCATGAAGCCAAGGTATTGACACATTTGGGATGACCAGCAGATCTTTATTCATCTGCTGCGGCTCAACCCATCTGCTTCCCTTGAGAACACTACTGATATGACACTGACAGAGCCTTGAACTAAAGACAAGTTATCGTTTTAATGTTGCATCTTAAGAACACTTCAAACTGCTTCCCAGGCTGAGTTGTGCTACGGGACAATTTGAAATCACAATGGGACACTCTGAAACTGCCAGCAGACTAGTTTCACAATTAATATGCCAAATTATTAAATGATGTTATGTTCGCTGCCTTTCCCCTGCACCCATGAGCTCGGCTCCGTGATCTCGAAAGTATGATAAGTTGTTCATTTATTCCCTCTAGTACTATCCTGGGAACGTGTACTTTTGCAATTTCCTTTCTGCCCCTGTGGCTGATAAGCAAATTTAAACGTGTGAGTTCATTTCTACTAAAGCGGCATGCATGCTGTGAGGCCCGCTTTCAGTACCTCGATCTAATGTTAAACCCTGCATACTTACCAGTAACCTGTCTTTATTGTGTATGTACTCAAAATTCAATTATTTAGGGCATTCTCAAGTATAACACCTACAATTATTTAACCGTTAGTGAGTCCCCCTCCCCTTTTAGTGTGCTGTTCCCGCAACTGATATGTGCGTGCCTCTTTTTCACGCTGAGCTTTCATTTCCACCACATCAGTTCTACAAGCCGTCCACCCCAGCCAAGGATGGACATTAATTAATTAATAATCTTTTATAACACACTTAATACCAGAGACCAGACTCTAAGCACAGGAGTGGGATTCAAAACTGTGTTGCAATGCGTTGTCTTGCTTCCAGGACAAAGATGTTGCCCTTGAGCTATCCTCCCAGCCCTTGGACATTACAATATAATACTGCTTCGATTGACATGTGGTGGTAGAGGTGTGGCCTACCATTACACCCCTGCCTCAGGGGGAGGGGCATGTAGGCCATAAAGGATTTTCTTTTCTTTTTTTATTTGCCATACTGCAAAGGTGTGCATGTTCCACCGGCAGAATACCTCCATAGATGAGGATTTGGACAAGGATGCGTAGGGCTCAGTGTAATGGATTGCCGGTAAGTGATCTATGAGATTTTTCTCTCTCATACATCGAAGGGCTCAGTCTTCGTCGCCTGAGTTGTCTCATCTTGAATTTTAATTTAGTTTTGATATCATCAGGAGGGTTTCGGGACTAAACATGTCCCTGTCTTCATACTCGCTGGGTCCATTTCCAGCAAGATTTGTGCAAAATCATATCTCAACTATGTCAGACAACCTCTGAGTTATAATCAATGTTCTTCACAGAGAGTTAAGTTGTCCAGTGAGCTGAAGGAAGCTCTAGTGTTACCCCTTTTGAAAAAGGAAAATCTAGGTTCTGTAATCCGTGGTAAATTCTAACCGCAAGCCCACCACTTTAAGAGTCAAATATTGCACGGAGAGATTAAAGAACTATTGTCCAGTTACTTGAAGAGGAAAAAACTGCTCACTGACCGGGTTTTTGTCCTTTGCAGAGTATTGAGATGATAGCCGTGCTAATGTGGGAGAAACTACAAGAGCTGAGGGATAGGGGGAGATAGGGAGACCAGCTACCTTGATACTATTTTATCTGTCAGTGGCATTTGACACCATGCTACATTATATTCTTATCCACCATCTAGAAAATGTAATAAGGATAACGTCACCAGATTTTACATTGATTACAAAGGTTTTAAAGGGCAGTAGACAGAGAGAACATCTAGAAAATGTAATTTCACTCAGCTACCCAATCCCCTCTGTAGTTCCACCGGATTTCTCTCTATCCCCTCTCCTTTTTAACATCTAAATGTATTCCCCCTAGCTCAGGTGATGGAGAGCTTTGGTCTTTCATGTCAGTGCTATGCTGATCATTCTCAGATCCTAGTTGATGCCCATGGTGTCTATGATGATACACTGTGTGTGGCAGATCTCCTGACAACCAGACACAGAATAAATGCAACCCTCTAGGGAAAAAAGCAATTATATGTGATCTTACCGACCACAAAAACAGAGTGGTACATAACAGAGCAGACAAAACATTGAAAAACACAAAATCTATTTTGTTTTTTTAAATGTGGGGGGTTCCCCCAAGCCGCACTTTCTTCCACCTTTTTAAAGCCACTCCAACCCCATCCTGCCCATTTTAACCCCTTACCCCATTACCCGTTATATAATTATTTAATCTGTTCAGTGTTTTTCTCTGTTATTGTCCGCTCTGTTATGTACCACTCTGTTTTGTTTGTAATAAAAGGAATGGATGCCAAAAAAGCTTGGAACACATTTTGCAAGGATAACAAGGTTTTACTTCCAAAAAAAAAAAATGCTTGTCAGCAGGGGCATTCACACCCTACTGCCACGGAGCGCACTGGTTAGCTCAAAGCAGAAAAAGCATTTTAAGGAACAACAACGTCACTCGTGACACACACAGTATATGATATCATCTCATCATTGTCATTGGTGGGTCTCCTATATACCTAATGTTGGCTCCTTCTTTGACCACCAGATGATTGGCAATAGTTGCTTGTGTCGATCTTCTTCCACGTGGTCTTTGGCCTCGATAAGTTCACAGACTAGCAACACAATTGGCTCATTAGATGAAAAGACCTTTCTTTTCGCGTTTCGACCACATGGTGTGCACCTGGTAATTAGACATGAGCTCAGTGGATACTCTAGAGGTCAAGATAGCTCTCAGAAATGCGAGGAGCTTTGTTCAATCTCAAACGCTCTGGCGCCCACCATGACTCCCCACCGTTGGCCTAAATTTGTTATCCTCACCCCACGTACCTCACAGTACAAATCACAGGGAATTATGTTTGTGCCTACCCTTGGGGTCTGTCACCTCCCTGAACGGCCCTTTACAAACAAACTAATCAATCGACAGTTGAGGGATTTAGGAGTTTGGACAGTTGGCCTCGGGTAGTTCAAATAGAATTACTGGCTTAGGGACATGGGTGCTCCAAATCTGGGATACCTATTTTGGCAGCTCCAGACCTCTGCCCTGCCTCTCGTGAGATTATCCTTCAGACCAGGCACAACCCTAACCGTGCTTCGCTGTGCACATTCCTTTCAGATTTCATGGGCCTGCCATGTGAGACAAGACAGGGCTCTGTCTTAATTGATAGAATGACCTTCTAGGCTATCACCTGGGATGGGAGCAGGGATGGTGGTGGGTATTTTCTTTGAGGCCTACACCTATTATTCTCTCGTACTGGGTCCTGGTCTTGCGGGGCCTAACTTTCTATATAGTCGCGGTTCAGTATTTGTTTGCCACATGGGATGCCTACTGTCTACATCTCTGCACTTCCAACAGGTGTCTACATCCTATTGTCCCTAGTAAATAGCTTGCCCTTACCACCTCGTGCCATTAGGTACACACAGGCCTCGATAAGTTCACACACTAGCAACACAATTGGCTCATTAGATGAAAAGACCTTTCTTTTCGCGTTTCGACCACATGGTGTGCACCTGGTAATTAGACATGAGCTCAGTGGATACTCTAGAGGTCAAGATAGCTCTCAGAAATGCGAGGAGCTATCATGGGATGCCTACTGTCTACATCTCTGCACTTCCAACAGGTGTCTACATCCTATTGTCCCTAGTAAATAGCTTGCCCCTACCACCTCGTGCCATTAGGTACACACACTCTTAGCATATTGCTCTCAGTCTGAAATGTTTGGGGGAACGGGGGAGCTGGGTATGCATCTCAGCACCTGGAAGTGGAAGGATGTCTGGAGATATTACAACGATGGCTGCAGGATAACTCTAAATAATCTTAAAATGAAGATCCTGCTCCTGGACGCCCCTGCTGTTACTCTATGCCCTTTCAGTGGCTAATATGTTGTAGCACTCCTTCTGCCCCTGTGGAGTCAATCTGGAACTTGGCGTTCTTTTTAATAGCTGTTTATCCATTGGCCCCCAGTTTGAAGTGGCTGTGAAATCTTCCCATTTTCACCTATACGATATCAGGAGATGCAGTAACCTGCTTGGTCTAAATCAATGCAATAGGCTAGTTCAAGCAGTGGCCTTATCCAGAATTCAGTATTACATGTCCCCTTACTTACTTATTACTAAGAAATCTTTGGACATATTCCAAGCCATCCAAAATAGAGCCAATCATATTGATGGTTACCTGGCTAAAGAAATTTGATAACGTCACTCATACGTGCCTTACCCTATGCTAGCTTTCAATAGAGGAACAATGCTTCAGTTTTGGAAACTCTTCACTGGGTTTACCCCTCACTATCCATTCAACATTCCACATTGAGTACTTAGATATAGCTCCACTGACTTAGTATCATTTGGCAATTTCCAAAGATCTCGCTTAGATGAAAAATCATAGTGCTGCCACTGGAATGCTCTGCCTAGTTCTATCAGGAACTCTTCTTCAAGGCAACTTTTTGAGCTTAGATAGATCAAACCAGCATTTATTTGCATCATGATTTCCACAACAAAATCAGGCCAAATGTTTTTGACTGTTTTTTGCATGTGATATTGTCTGTTACGTTTTCTTTCTGTTGTTCTATTGTGATGTGTACGTTATGTTATTTTATGGCACCATGAAACTGGTATCCACTGATAATTTGTTTGCACTTAGTAGCTGTCTTTTACTACTACTTGTGTCTTTTCAATATTTGAGCCTACTTTCTCTCCAGGGAGCAAGACACAAAAATATAGAATTTCTAGCTTTGCCTAGAATCCACCTTAACTTTACCCAAGGCACATAATATGACCAATGACTAGAGAATGCACACAGATCATCTGGAGAATGGCTGCAAGCTGCAATTTCTCGGTCGGAAGGGACCATTTGACTGTCTGCCACCATCCACTAAAGCCCCTGAGCAGGCCCTAGCTAGCACAGTACTACTTGTTTATTTCTCCATCTAAAAGGCTAGGCCTTTTATGTTCCTTTCAATCAAGAGCCTTGGTGTTCACCTTAATACTACTGTATCCTTTCAGCCATAAACTGATGTAGTCACATCCCTTTTCTTACCCCCCAGGGATCAGACAACAGTTTTCACTATGACGATAGAATTTAGGCTACACCAGAGGAATGCCTTGGATCTGAGTTCTCTCGCTTTTTTAGACATATCAATTTTCTTCAGACTCTCCTCAAAGCTGTGGTACATTTGCTAGCCCATACGAATCACACCCGCTCTCCCTGTTCATTTTAAAGCATTGTGAATAAATCATCATGCTTTCTTTGTACATCATCTCCAGCTTCTCGTAGCTAAGTGGACTCACTATGCTCCAATATATTCTCTACACTCCTCCCCAAGATACTGCTTCAGGTTCCATCTTTAAAAGACAAATGGTTAGGTGGATCCTCCCTCTCAGTACTGGCACCCAGCTCTTGAACTCCCGTCCTGGCTATGTGTCATGCCCATAACTATTAAGAAAACTGGACACTAGCAACACATTTGGCTGTCATTAAAGAAGCAGCATTGTATTTCACTGTGGGCGCATATTTTCTGTTGTCATGGAAAAACTGGGTTGTCTGGCAAGAGTGGTGTTATGAGGCTATATCGAGGGACAGCAAAATATGTCATCAATAGGAGTAGGACACACGATGCGGGTGGAATGGCAGACTTAACGGTGTCAGCAAATCCACGTGGAGAGAGGTGTAGTGGCAATGAGAGGGGGATGGAGGTGGCGGCCAAGGAATCAAGGGTGATTTTAAGCCCTAATGATAACGTTTCCGGTGAGGGATGCATTGACTGTCCTGTGGGCAGTTTAACAATGGCTGTGGCCTAGGTAGGGAAAGAGAGCAAAGGTGTATTTATGTGTCAGCACTGTGAAATCTATTTTGCAGCTATACTCGGGTTTAATCCTGAACTGTGGTGCCTCTTCTGGGAAACAAGGGAACTGACTGTTTAGGAGGAGCAGGGTGACATTTTGAAGGTTCTGTGTGTGTCACTTTAGTAATGGTTTGGTGCACTGTGTGTCTAGGCTGTCAGGTTGTCTTGGTAAGTATGCCCAGTATGCACCCAGAATGGCTGGTTGGGTTCTGGAAGTGTTTATGTTTTGGTGTAGGAAATGTGGCATTCAAAGTAGTGTTACACCACAAAGGTGAACGGATCGCCAGAAGTAATAGGTGCTGCATGGTTGCTTTTGGATGCCACTGCATGTATCATGGATTGCCATCAGCGTTTTGCTGTGTGGTTTTGTTCTATTGCTTGAATATTGGGTGTGGAAGTTACATGGCTTAATCAAAGGTACAGTGTGTGCTGCAAGCTTGGAGCAGGGTTATGTTTCAGTGGTGGTCAAAGTTCTCCAAGGTCAGGCGGTGCTGTTCAGGGCGGGTTCTATGTAGTGCTTGGTTATTAATGAAATATGTTCTGAATGGTCTCATGGGTGCAGTGGTGTCCTGCAAGGTCATGGGTGCAGAGATGTCCTGCAAAGTCGTGGGTGCAGAGATGTCCTGCACGGTCTCATAGGATGTTTGCACAAGTCCAGGTCATAACTTTAATTTCTGATGTAGGAGAGGTGTTAGTAATTCGTCAGGGTTACTGCCACCATACCATGTGTAGTGCTTTATTACTGGTCATTTTAGTTTTCCAGTGGGAGACAGTTGTCTGCCCAGTGTTTGACTTTAGGGCTATTGTTTGCACTGTGGAAGTGCCTTGTGCTTGTTCCTTTTGTGTAGGTTCTTTACCGGCAGCTTACTTGGTGGAAACTTGTGAGTTCTCATGCGGGAGGGGCATGTGTTTTTGCATATTTTATGTTATTTTATTTACATTTATTTATTGATTATTTGTAATGTGCACTATACAGCAAAATTGTGTTTCAAGGCACATCAATACAAGGGGGGAGGGATGAAGAAAACGTATAAAACAAAAACAAAACGTTCTTAAAAGGTCTTGAACCAGTGGGAACGTGCAAGTGCTATAGCATGAGAGCAAGATGGTAGGGGGAAGAGGCAAAGTGCAGGAAGGGGAGGAAGGGATGAAAAACAATCAAAAAGCGTTCCCATTAGGCCATTAGACGATTCGGATCGTACAAGTGCTGCAACATGAAGAAGGGGACAGTGGGAGGAAGAGAAGTGCAGGAGGGGAGGAAGGAGAGCGGTACATTAAATGAAAAACACTTTTAAAAAGTGCATGCACAAGGACGTAAAATGCATTATGGAAAAAATAGACATGCAATTATGACAAGCATGTATGAGTGAATGCTGACTGCCTCACCTCAGGGCTTGAGGGGCTACATCAGGCATGGAGACAAGTAATTATGACTAAGCAGGTATGAATGACTGAAGACTGGAAAAGCCTTGCGCTATGGCAAGAGGGGCTACATCTGGCATGCAGATGACCGTAAGAACAGGACGGTTAGGATTACAATAAGCTAATGCAGAGGATCATAGGGCTAAGTGAGGAGTCAAGAATGGAAGCTAAATGTGTGAACAATCTGCCTTACAGTAAGCATGTGTACCCCTGGTGTGGATCATACTATGCCCGTGTCTGTGAATGAGATGGTCATATTCAGTCTGCTCATTATATTGCATCACAATATGTCCACAGGTGCTTGCCTGGAGTAAAGCCAGGGTAAAGATAAGTTCTGATCTCCTATAGATAGGGAGATGTTATCAGTAAAAGGAACCACTTTCTGAGCCTCAGAGAATTCTTGAGTGTTCATATAATTTGCCTGACAATGCAAATGTCGCTTCCTGAATGCATGACCTAGTCGCCCCACTGTCAACAAGAAAGGAAAATGTATTTTCACCTTTCGTCACCCTTATGCGAGGTTCCTCCGCAGGATTGGGTGTGACCGACAGGATGGGACACAACAAATTTGTCTGCTGGTTGTCCTATTGTGCATACAATGATAATCCGTTCCCCGTGTAAGGGTTGTTCTCCACTATGGTAACTCCTCCCATTCAGCTGCCAGGTACCGTTGCCATCGGGTCCATGGGTTCTGGGGAGTGAATATCCTGTATTTGTGTTAGGTGTGCTGCTTGCGAATATTGGGGTAGTGGTGCTGTTGTTTGAGGTCCTGCCAGTGCAGCCTGAGGCTGTGTCTGTACTGGATGTGTGGCTTGTTATGTGTTCTGTGACTGTCCTTGTTGCTGTATGTCTTGGGGGTAGTAGCCGTCCTGTCCTTCTTGGTAGTCCTGCTGCCCCTGCTCTCCCTACCCCTGTGGTACCCACCTGCTTCTGCATGCACAGGAAATGTGTCCTAGCTGCCAGCAGGTCCAGCACTGGGGTGGTTCTCTCGCTTGCCATGGAAATCTTCCCCCTCCCTCTCCTGGTCCTTGTGACATTTGTTGTGGGTATCTCCTAAACACCCCCGTGGGTTGGTGTGATTTTGGTCCAAAACCTCACCCCCTTTGGAAACCTCTCCTCCCTCTGTAATTCTGTGGGTTTCCACCCCTTCCAATGTACCCTCCTCCCATGGACGGTGCGTATTTATGATGTGATATGATGGGTTATTTATACTGTGCTTAATACCCAGAGGTTTCTTAGCGTGGACCCGGGGATCGAACCCATGTTGCCCCGTGTCGTCTTGCTTCCAAGATAAGCATGTTGCCCCTGAGCTATCCTCCCGAGATATTGTTGCATGGAGTTGTATGGTATCTGTTGTTGGTATTGAGGCTGAGCCTGAGTTTTCGCTGCTTGTGTTTGTGGGTTAGGGCTTATTATTAATGCACCATCCAGTACATATTTTGACAATTTCTTTCTTTTCGACTAACTTGACTTCATCTGCATTTCTCTCTTCTGCCTTTTGTTTTGCTTTCTCTTGCCTTAGCTTGCAATGATGCACTATGGTGAGTCGTATTTCTGGCCAACCCTTTGCTTCCATCCCCACTGATTCTTTCAAACGTTTTGTCCCACAGCTCTCGAGTTTCTAGACGCCAAAGCTCTTGAATCTCTTGAATATAATTAACAGGATCCTCATTGTCACGCATCTTGCGTGGCGTGATAGCTCCTATGTCTGACGTGATAGGATATTGTGTCCACATTGCCTGCCACACTGCAGCCCTGCAATTTGCAAATGGCAACCCGTCGAAACCAGCAAGCTCTTGATGTCACCGACTGCTATGGAGTCAGTTTCTCCATTTCATAGCTCCACTTTGCCGCCCCGAGCACTTAATGAGGGTAATCGGCACTTGACAATGTCCTTGTCTGTGTGCTTCTAGGGCATGTATTGTGGTCTTGCCCCTCCCCACTCTAGCAAAGGCATGTGTAAGTCTGCTGCTCTTTCCTCCGGTGTCTGTCTGTACTGCCTGACCTGGATGGGTCCTCTTTTGTCCTCAACGTTTGGGCACATGTCTATTGGTTCTTCTGCAGGTGTCCGTTCTAGTTGGTCATGTAGCCTAGGCAGTCGTCCCCTGGAACAGGAGTGTCCCCTGGATTGTGCAACCATCGCCTTGTCCCTCCTGCGCCCGGGGAGCATCCCATAGTCTGTTAGTGTATGGGTTCTTTGGGGTCACCCCACCTGCTATGTCTTGTGTTGGTTTGTCTGTGTCGCGCCCTCCTCCCCTCTGTTCCTGTGATCTGCACTCCCATGATCTCCCTTCAGCTGTCCTTGTGAGGTAGAGTTTGCTGGCCCCCCCTCTCTCATCATCACTGTGGTTGTCGTCATGGTCAGACTCTTCATCCATGTGGCTACAGAATCCAATGGAAAAGTTTAGTTTCTGTGTGATTTGGTTAGAGCTATGCTGTGCATTAAGATCGAAGTCTGTTAATTTATATGTGTTCTCCCCTCTCGCACCCCAGGCGTGCAGCGCCATTTCCTGCTAACCCTCCCTTGGATACATCTGAGCTCTCCCATTCTCTTTGTTTCACCACATCTCATCTTTTCCTTTCCAATTCTAGTGTAATTTATTTGCTTACCTGCCATAGCACCCGTGCATCCTCATCCTCTCTGTTGCATTCCCTCACCATTCTTTGCAACCTTAACTGTTTTAGTCTTTTTACTTCATACTTCATTTCCTGCAGTAGTATTTTCTTCCTCCATAGTGCCATCTCTACCTCCTTCTCCTCTTTTCCCTCTTTTCCCATTCTTCCCTCTTCTTCTCCCACTCTTCCCTTTGTCTTATCTCCTTCTGGTCCCATTCCACTATGTCCCTTTGTTTCCTCTCTAACATTGCCAAGTGCTCCCTCTGCCCCTGCTCCTGCAGTTCCACTTCCTTTTCTTTTTCCTTCCTCCACTCCCTGTCTTCACGTTAGAGCCTTGCTTCCTTGTCCCTTCGTTGTTGCTCCTCCTCCTCCACCTGTGCTGCCCTACCATGACACCCTTGTCCAAACTCCAAACTCTTTATTGCCTTTGTTGCCCCGTTCGGCCACCGCTGTTGTCGTTCCCTTTAATTTTAAAAGTATATGTGCAGCTATCCATTCCTCCACCACTATCCCCTTGATCTCTGTTTTTGCGCATCACAGCCCCTCCTTGCCGAGCTCGTAGCTGCTGGCCACCTTCCTTGTAACTCGCTGTTGTCGTCTTTGGTGTATGGGGGTAGTTTATATGTAGGGTGTGATACCCCTCTGCCGCTTTTAGTTATCTTAATGGGTATATGCCATGCTCCTCATCTGCATCATCTGCATCATCGGATACTATACCAGGTGGTGCTGGAGGCAGAGCGGAAGGGTCTGATCCTTCATCTTTTACCTCCTTCTGGCTCATCATCCATGGCCTTTCTCCTGGAACATACGCCAAAGCTCAAATATGGACACACGTTTGGCTAATTTCTACCCCTTGTATGTGCTCTGTAAGTGTGTCAGCAGTGATTGCAGCACATCCTTGGAGAAACTACCTGTAGGCGGCCATGATCTTGCTATTTTACCTTCCGTACCTTTGGAACACAGTATGCTATATTTTACTATTTTGTCTTTGTACGGTGGCAGTGTCTTGCAAATGTGTTGTATGGGCGTTACCGCCCACTGTACATAGAATACATCATGAATTTTGTGTTTTACCCCACCTCTAGTCGAGGGTTTCGATAATCCGCTGTCAAGGGAAAAATGTTACAATTCAATAATCATCACCTTCACTCACTATGAGCCTCAGTGGCTCTGCACCTTACATGGCGTATTCCGCATACAGCCCCTCCTTCACCAGCACTGCCGTTCATCTGGCACACCACCTCAATCCTGCACATGGACCTTCCGTGCAATGCCACTGGTTCACCTCTCTGCCAATCCCAATTCTGCAATGCTAGCTCCTCACCATCACAACACACCGTCCTATGCACCGACCTATGGGTGACGTCACCAAGCTAAAGGTACGTACAGGTAGGAAAATAATTTGTGTACACATAGAACAACAACCCATTTCTTCAAACCCGCACAACCCCACAATATTCCCACAAAACCTTACAGCTGTCTTCCCGCCTCTCCAGGGCAGAGTATACTTTTATCTCTCGTGACTAACTGCACCTGTTGCATCGCCAAACGTATGAAATGCCTCTCTTCTGGAGACTAAACTAGATAGTGCACCTTCCACAATCTAGGATAGCTCCAGCTAACCCCTATGGGGATACCAACATCCATGCTTCAAGCTAAAACGCCCAAGTCATAGGAACCCCTCATGTGCATACTTTTATAGTCCAGGCCTATGAAGTCGATAGTCCTTGTTGTTAAACAGAACCTTTTACCTCGAGGACCGAACGTTCCCTAGACATAGAAAAGGGACTTCTACCTCCGCTCAGGTCCCTACTATCATGCACATGCTACCACTATTTCATGACCACTATTCACTACTATTTATCACAGTTAACACCTCCCTCCTCCCGCACACGTTACACCCACCCTCACACCTCATTGCTATTTGTGTGGACCACTACTTAAGTTCTGCGTTCGCTGATGCTGCTCAGCCGCTGCTCCCCATCAACCGCTCGTTTCGCCCTTCTGGTCTGATTGGACACCTCGCCAACCACGGGCGGGTTCATTTTTGAAGGTGGCTCCCGACAACCTAGCTCCGGTTGCGCTGGCCAGTTGTCTCTCAATTCCTGCTAGGGTCCTGCAGCCTTCCAGGTCCGATGGCTACGGAGGCAGCTTAAGACCGGGCTGATGTCACAATCTCAGCAGTACCTCCAACTTGTTAGGGCGAACTCCCAGGCAGGCAGCACCATTCAATAGGGTTATTTGTGTGTAAGCATCTGCAAGCATTTACACGTGCCCTTCTTGCTTCTTGTGTTCCTGCGTTGCTGCAGCGAGCTAATGGCAATATAATAAACATGCAGAAAGTATGTATATGTCACTATCCTCTAACTCATAGAATTGTGCGCATGTGTTCTTCTTGTAGTTGGGTGTGTGAGTGTACCGAATTTTGGGATGGCACGTGTGTTTCATGACTAACACAGCTATGTCATAATGGTATCTCTAACGACTTGAGGCATAGCTTCTCGGTGCTTTAGTTGATTCTGTCCATGTAGCTGTCTCCAGCTCCCTCTTGTGCATCCTCGTCCACTGTGGGTAGTGGTCGCACTGCTCCTGGGTTGTAGGGTCTGGTGAGAGGGTATCTCTCATGGTAGTTGTCCTTCACGGAAACAGTGGGGGTTGGTGTGAGCTCATACGATCGGTGGCCATATTGTCTTTGGTGTTTCTTCCGGTTGGAGGGTATTTTGGGAGGGAAGGCACATTTTGACCTTCCCTCTTCACATCAAAAAGGAAGCTACTTGTAGATAATGTGTAAGATAAAGCAGCATAGGGATGCAATTCCTCCTGGCAGGGAGCTAAAACAGAAGTAAAGGTGTACAGGTACACAGAGGATATAGGCAGGAACAGAAGGTATAACAGTGCTAAGTGAGGTAGGGAAGGGTGAAAGCAATTGGGCTGGCAGAAGACCATTGTGCAGGGATTTAGCGAGAGCTGCATATGATATATACATATTGTGGGAGGAAGGGTGGAGAGTAAGGAGGGTCTGTAAGGTGGAATACAGCTGAGTAGAGGTCATGAGGAGAGGTACAGGGAACAAAGTACATTTCAGTCATTGACAAAGTCATGTGTTTTCATGCCGAGCTACAGTCTTAATAGGTGAGGAAGATCAGGCAATGCAGAGAGGCCGGAGGCATGAGGAAAGTGTTACCATGCTTAGCGTGGGGGCACAGAAAGAACAAGGTATGGCAGTAGTAGTTGAAGGAAGAAATCAGGTGTCAGGTTGAGGTCTAGGTAGGATGCAGTTTGTATGCTCACATGCTGGTCGTGTTCTCCAGGCTGGTGGGGTGGATGGGTTGTGTGTGATTTGAATGGTGGTGTTGGGTGAAAGTGCATAGCGGTGTCAGGTGATAGTGAGGTTTCCTATTTCATCAGTAGTGTTTTTATTCCATATAGTTTTGCTGGTTGTGGAACAGAGTGAGATATGCAGAAATTTGATGTTATTGGGTGCACTCCTGAAGATGTACCACCTGGTGTCTGCGATGTCATCTGCTTGTGATGTAACAGTGGAACCATGTGTGTGTGTGTGTGTGTGGAGAGTGAGTGTTCCAAGAATGGCCATTGGGGAACAGTGCTGGGTTGATAGGGTGTGGATGGCCAGTGATCTGATAATCTGCCTGGGTTTCTGTTATAAATCACCTGTTGAATTTACCTTATGTACTCAGAGTACGGGTTTGGCAATAAAACCTACCTGTCCTTTAAGGCTTCAGTCCTGTGTCCTCTGTAGCCACGTACCCTCTTTACAACATTCTCCTTGGGAAAAATACCGGTTATTGAGCAGTAGGAGGGTACCCTTTCACCTTAAGACCCTCTGAGACACTAGATCGCTATGTACCATCCTGTGTCCACCGATTGCCAAAGGCAGTGTCAGCGATCTGTTAGTGCTTGCCCAAAGAATATTTAAAAGCCAGTGTGTGATAGTGCACAATCTGCTTAGTCACTTTCAGACTGCAGGCTCCATGCTTCCTGTTCGGCAACTCACTGTTTGTTGCTGGTATTTGGGGCCTGGAACCCAATTCTAAGCCACCCCCGTCATCCCACAGTTAATTGCTGTCTCTGTACCTCACTCACGTGCTGTCTTTTTCCTGCCTCGCGTCGGACTGAGAAGCAGCGTCTCTCAGCACCAGACTAGCGTAGAGTGCAGCAGCCCCGAACGTGCGACCTGGATCACTCCCTGATGGATGACAGGATCTACTGTCCCATTTGAGAGCCAGATACCCCAAGCACAGACAAACGCCATTCGGCACTCAGGCATACCAGATCCCACATAGTGACCTGTGGTTTGAATATCCAGCATTTGGAACAGGGGACCAGTTTAGGAGCTCGCAGTGTAAACTCGCACACAAAACCAAGAGAACACTCCTTTCCTCAACCAGTTCCACCGTCTTGATGAAGGCCAACCACATGCAAGCTTTATTAAACAGCTTCCCCTTTTTGGCCGAAACACAGTAGGGTCGACGACCTTCTCTTTGTATCAGTGTCCATCACCAACACTATTAATTGTGCACTGTGAACCTGCCTTGTGCTCACTTATCTGTAAATTGAATTCCATAGAGTTAAGAAAGGAAGAAACTTGCCTTATTTTCAATTGTGTCCTTGTGTTGTATTTTGACAAACAAATGTGCATTAAAAGCTTGGGGCAAAAACCTTCTTGACCCTCACAACATTTGAGAACAATGTTTTCTTGCACGTAGGGCTATAACTATGAAAGTGTGTGTTTTCACTCACCCTGATCATTGTGTTATTATATAATCGGTGCCTGGAGGAGACAGTGATCTGCTTGAAGCCTTTCCCCAATTCCCTCCTGTCATTTTGAAAGCCTTCCCTGAGGAGATGAAAGCGTTGCCCGCACAGTGAAATGGGACCAGCTTCAGTACATTTTGATGTCACCTCGTCTAAAACATCCGAAGATACAGAGTGCATTTTTTAAACCAGCTGATCACCTAGTATTATTCTAAAGAATCCATTGTGCTGCCCTTCAGTTAGTAATTATTTGACAGAGAGTATCAAGCTCTTAGTTTAAAAGAAGCTGCCAGCTAAACCTGATTTTACTAATAAGGTGTTTTGAAAGGAACTTCAGCAACTTAAATGGGTCCTTTAGTCAGGGTCTCTAGCAATAGTTATAGTTTAGCTAGATAAAATAAAATGATGTCACAGTGACGCTCTGCGGCTCTGTACTCTCCTTCAGGCAGTTTGCAAGGGTGTCCAGGCGATCAATCAGCGAGCGCGAAAAAAAAAGACATTTCCAAATTAGGTTGCTTTGTACTCGAGGAGCTGTTTGTTATTTCTTCTTTCCCATTCTTCAGTTCTCGAGAGAAAATGAACAGTCCAGTGGCATGTCCAGGGAGTGGACGGCGTGGCACGTGCTACCCCTGGAATCTGATTGGCCACCCAATGTGCCAACCCATTATCCTAAACTATGATCATTGTGTGTGTGTGCGCTCGTACTTCATGCCACTCCTGAAAAAGTCAGTGCCCCGCTTGGGCCACCCCGGCCAAAAGAGTCTGACACGCCACTGGAACAGTCAAGAGGTTTATTACTTGGTTCCAAACTTTTCCTGCAGGGGCAGAATGGTTTTGGCAGTAGTTTTGAGCTGACTTGGTTGTGACATCCAAGGGGGTCTGTGGGATGTCAGCTCCCCACCTCTGGACCTCCCTCCCGGTGTATCTTCATCTCACCATAAAACAGGGTACATTAAGATAAAACCTGGCTCTACGTTGTACAGTTCCTTTCTATTCTTGCAGCCTTTATGATATGATAGGTTATTTATAATGCACTTAATACCAAGAAGTTTCTAAGCGCGGACCCGGGGATTGAACCTGCTCCATGTCGTCTTGCTTCCAAGGCGAGCGCGTTGCTGCTGAGCTATCCTCCCGAGGCCTAGTTCAGTAAAGCAGTAAGAAATCCATATCTTTAGATGCACTAAACAAACTCTATAAAGATAAAAAGTAGTAATAAGTTCTATCTGATTTTTTACTTAGTTGTGACTGTTTTATTTTTAAGCTGAGGGCCGTAAATGTTTGCCTAAATTATGCTTGACCAGCCGAGTGTAGAGAGGGAGCCTCAGCCAGCTAAAACGGGTTAGTGGGTGTACTTTTCCCAAAGAATATTTTTCATTAATGGACTAAAATGGTGCATTTTACAGCACACTTTTTATGAAAAATTGGGTAAAAGCAAAACTGTTTAAAATCGGTTTTGTGTGGTAGCACATGAAAGAATTCAATAGATGAAAATCACCTCCAGTGCAAAGGAGCAGTTTCAGATGCCTTTGCCCACAATATAAGTCTGTCCAAAAACATTTTCATACTGATTGTGCCCATTCACGTACTCATATTGAATTTGCCAGTGAAAAATAACATGCCACAGTAAGGAAACACATCCACACTGGCTGTACCAATGTAGGCCAGTCTACCCGCGTAATGACACCTATCATGTCTGCTTTCCCCTGATGCTCAGTAAAATATGCCATGCGACAGTAAGAAAATATAACCAGATAGGCTGTACCAATATAGACCAGTGTAACCATGTAATAACATTTATCATGTTTGTTTTACTTTTGATGCCCAGTATTAAATGCCATGTCACAAAAAGAAAACATAGGCAGACTGGCCGCACCAACAATGTGGGCCAGTATAGCCACATAATAATATGTATGTTTGCTTTGCCTTTCATGCCCAATATAAAATGCCATGTCACAGTTAGCGAACATGGCCAGACTGGTTTCACCACCAATGAGGCCCAGTCTAGCTACGTAATAGCACTTAACATGTTTGCTTTGCCCTCCATTCCCAGTAAAAACAAAAGCCATTTCACATTTCGAAAACAAGGTCAGACTAGCTGCACCACAAATGTGGGCCAGTCTTGCCAAGTAATTACACTTGTCATGTTTGCTTTACTCTTCATGCCTAGTAAAAAAAAGTCATGCCACCTGTATCAACCCCATTAGAGGCCTGCTCCCCCTTCATCCACGCAGACACATCCACTCTCTCATACGGCACACAGGACTCATTCACACACACATAAATAAAACATATACTCTCTCATTCACCCAAGAATCCATGCAGAATTTACCAGGGGTCTCCAACCTTTACATTGGCAAGAGCTACTTGTAGTTAATGGCCAACAGGTGGGAGCTACTGGTGAGAGCTACTTGGGTGTTAATATCCACGAGTATGAGAATCTGTACAAAGATTGTGTTATGATGTTTATTTGCTCTTTATATCAAAAATGATTTACATATGCATTCACCATGATGTTAATAACTTCAAAAACATCTTGATTTCATTATTTCTATTAGTGGATGTCTCCTAAAAATTGTCAAGCATATCAGAAAGTTTGGAAACCAATCAGGACAGTCAATGTGAAGGCTGACACTGCATGCCATCTACCAGTGCTCAGTAGTCTAGTGTGTAGCTTGAAACAGCAACAGCACCCAGATGCTGACCGATGGGATCAAAGTTTTGATTCCAGGAAGTCTCTCTGAAAAGGGCTTCCCACTCTGAGTGGAAATGGAACATCTTTTGCCTTTTGTTGGATGGTATCTGCATCCAGGATTTCAACAAGGCTATTTTATTTGTTTCTTTTGGGGCTGCATGTGCAAAAACAATCCGAGGAACATTTCAATCAATTTGTCATATGGTTTTTAAAAAATTCAGCATATACCATATTCTATTTTGTGAAAAAATAAAATCCACTGCCAGTTTGCCATATCCCCAATTCTTTCAAATTGCTTGTTTTTCTGCCCCTTTCTCTCCTTTCTTCCTCCTTTTCCATCTGTCCATGCCTATGCCTTCGTATTTGCCACTTTCTGCTGTTTTCCGGCCCATGTATCTCCTTTTTTCATCTTTCTAGGTCTCTGCCTCCATTCTCACCACTTTCTGCTGTTATTCTGCCCCTTTCTCTCTTTTCTTCCTCCTTTTTTCATTTTCTAGGCCTCTGCCTCCATTTACACCACTTTCTGTCAGTGTTATGCCCCTTTATCCTATTTCTTCCTCCTTTCTCCTTACCAGGCCACTACCATACCTAATTCCCTTAGACAACCTCTGCCCTGCCCTCTTTCCCAGCCCCGCCCACCTCCACTTACCCTGATTGCATCATCCTCAAAGGGAGGTGCTTCTTAATAGTGTCCTCTAGGGCAGCCCCTGCTCTGCCAGCCCATCGGCTAAGGGCCCAAAGGGCAACTCCTGAAGAAGTCGCTCCAGTCCATGTTTGTCTGTGTCTACCAGGGAAGACAGCCACCGTCAACCATCAGCAACTGACAAGGTAAGAGTGGTCTGGGTGGCAAATGCAGCAGATACTGTATTCCGGAAAACCGTACCGCCCTTCTCACCTACATAACATAATTTATCAAGGTTTGCTAGCTAGTAACTAATAGTCCTATCACAGCTGCACTCTAACTGTTTAGTACCAATTCACTAACTCTTGGGTTCCCATTGTAGGTGTTTCTCCCTCTATCCATGTATACCAAATCTAGGTGTTACTGCATTTACTGTTGTGCCCCCATTTTAACCATTTCTCGCTCTATTCAGGTGTCCCAAATCTAGGTGCTACTGCATTTACTGTTTTGCCCCCATTGTAGGCATGTCTCCCTCTATCCAGGTATCCCAAATCTAGGTGTTACTGCATTTATTGTTGTGCCCCCATTTCAGGCATTTCTCCCTCTTTCCAGGTATCCCATATCTAGGTTTTTCTGCATTTACTGTTGTGCCCCCATTTTAGGCATTTCCCACTCTACCCAGCTTTCCCAAATCTAGATGTTTGCTGTGGCAGACCATGATAAACTGCCCCCCTCCCACAGACGATCGCACATCACTCCTGCGTCCCTCCGGGCCCCTCTCCCACTGCTCAGGCTTTGAACCTAGGGAGACCACAAGTGACTAGAGCAGGCAATCACGTTGGACCTAGAAGAACGACATTTAAGATGAACTCCCTTCCGAGTTTAAGGTATGTATACCTTGCATCACGTCTGTCGACATAGGCTGAAAGCACAGCCACCCATCCATGCACCCTAGAATGCAGCTATGGCTATGCAATTCCATTCTAGCAGCTCGCATAGCTGTCCACACTGAAACCCCTGACGTACCTGCAACACCTCTGTCATTAGTATACAGCGAGAACCTATGAAATATTTCAGTCTAGTTGGGCACACATTTAATCTCCAGCACTAGCACGCTATCCTAAACCACCAACAGCACCCGCTCACCCGTCTGATCTCCAGGCTGCTTACTGGAGTTTAGCCAGCTCACCCAACCTGGCAAAAAGCACACACACATCTCCCACACATGGACTACGGTCCCTGAGAGTGTTCCAACCACAAAGCGTATTGAGGCTATACAAATGGACAAAGTGTGCTATATAAATGACAAATACAATACAATGCAATGCAATACAAGCCAGGTCACCGAATTCAGCCAGGGACAAGTAAGCTAAAGTATACTTTGTTGACTACCCTTCAACATAATTGGCAAGAAAAATGTGATCGAGCTAAATGCAAATAAAGTGTAAATCAGAGGGCTAAAATAACATTCACATATTAAACTTTTGAGCAAAGAGAGTTTCAACCCAGAATTGAAAATTTGAAAATCCCCTGCCAGAATTTTAAGATCTGCATACAGGGTCCCCGCAGATCTCTGTATATCTCCCAGTTTGAGTACATAGGCAAAGGGGATCAACCCCATTAACTGTTCTTCCATCCCATTGCTCTCCTCAATGTTCACCGCCCTTTTTTGTACATTTTGCTGTTACTTAATAACTAGATTTAAGCTATATTAAATATACATATCAAAATATATACGTACAAACCACTGCTCAGTTGTCTCACCTAATTACTTGATTCGTACTCTTGTTTCATAAAACATAGGCTGACAAAGAACTCTCAGATGTTTTTTTAAGTCCTGGCATTGATAGCACAGGTCACTCTACATTCTGGTTTAGTTTTTATAAACGTAAGTGGACAAGCACCAGAATGTATTGCAGCTAATAGTTTTCCACATTTACTTAAATGTATACTTGCCATTAGTGCTTAAATTGCTGTACTGGGACACGCATAGATGTGGGCTCCTCCATATCACAGCAAATTCCATCTTTACCATTAATACAATTGGAGTAGTACTGCCTTAAAACAAAGAACTCAGTATCTTCAAATAAATAAATAAAATCACAGTTTTACCATAAACAACAACAGGTACCGCTAGATCTACCTTTTTCTTACAGGCTGGGACATACATGGATTGTCTTTTCTACACATACATACACACTGATGATTACATGTGTAGCTCTAGTTTCCCCATTCGGATTAAAAAATACAATTACCATCATGCAAAGTAATGTTAACCAAAATAAATCTAAAGAAACTTTGAGACTGAAACAATCACACCCCAGCTTTGTTTTACATGGCATGCAGATTAATGCACCCCTTCCCTTTCTAATCAGCCATCATTTGCACCTCTTGGTGACAATGGCAGCAGCAAACATTTCCCATCTACTTTTATTATTATTAATTAACCCCTTCTTAGGACACAGCCCAAGCCCTTTAAACCCAGATGGTGCCGCTCCTCTCCCCATGCACACAACTTTTGACTGTCTGCTTTGCGGGAAGAGGAGAGAGAGAGGGCAGGCGAAGAGGCCCAAGGACATCAGACGCCACAATATATGCACAGTGCTCATTTTGGTGTCCGAGGCAAAGAGCAACTGGGAAGCCAAAGGTGAACTACCAGTAGCCCACGATCTACTGGTTGGATACCCTGGATTTAGACAATCACACATACATAAAAAAGAAGACAAACATTCATGCACATACACACTCAGATATCCCCTTGCATGTACGCATACCTACAAAGTAGCAGTCTTTTAAGAGTTCACTGACCTGCTCTCATCCTCAGCACACTGCCACGCCGGAGCACAAAAGATGGCCCGCCCACTCCGCAAAACGTATGGGAGGGGACTTCTCCCCTGTCAGTCAGCATGTACTCAATTAGCACAAAAATGGGAGGTGGCGAGGACAGACTTCTAAAATCGTCTGTATCACTATATCTCAGAAGCCTTCCGTAGCTCACAGTAGCCATCCGGAAACACCTTCAAATACTGTGATATGTGTGCAAATCCCTTCAAGGCATTGTACCAAGATACCTGCAGAACAATCCCTACTGATATCAACTCAGCTACCCCGTTATATCCACATCCTGCTTATCGTTCTGCAATTGAATTGATCATTGAAAAGCTCCAACCAACAGGCGCTTAGGCCTAGTCAGGCCCAGTGTCAGTAACAGGCTATCTCAGAGTGCTGCAATGCTCCTAGATATTTAAGCAATAAATGACAGCAATGCGGCATCACCTGTTCTGACTCCAAACTCCTGGCCGCCACCCAATCTTTGCTGCCCTGATGACACCATTCCACACTACCATTTATTTATTTATTTATATTTATATAGCGCACAAGCAGCGCACGGGCATTGAGGCGCTGTTACTTGCAAGAAACTTTGTTACACAGGTACAGGCATAGTGGCGGTCGTTGATACATTATGAATACTACAGAATATCATGCTGGTGTTGAGAAGTTACAGTTGGTCATTGTGTTACAACTTATGCATTGGGTCATGTGGTGAGGATTCATGATAATGTGCGGGGCCTTATGTGAAGAGGATAGTTTTCAGAGCTTTGCGGAAGGTGTGGAATCCTGAGTGGAACCCATTGAGGTATATCTGCAAATTCTCACACGACATACTGGTCAAACACCTTTGGGCTCTTGTTAAACAGTGTGTAGCATAAAATGTGTGTGTAAAATGCGTGCATAAAATGCAGGCGTAAAAATTGTATGCATTCATTTTACCTACACCAATTTTCAATCATTTGGGGAATGGAATGGAATATCAGCCTCCCCATCCTCTCAGAAATACAAATGATACAGCATTTATGGCAACAAGATGCTTTCATGCTGGCGTAAATGGTGTGGATTTCCAGGGAATGTGCCTGCTTTTTTACACCAGCAAAAAGGGGAAGTGTTCCATAGGAATCCATTGTAAACGCTTCATGTCATGCTGTAAATAGCAGGCAGTGTAGGCTATTCACACCGTGAAGTGCAAAAACAAAGGCATACATAGCCTGCATTTGCACTTTTGCTTTGCGCTCTGTAGGCAAATGAAAACAAGGCCCAGCTGGCGCTTCGGCCATTTCATCGCCGAGCATCGGCAAGTTGCCATGCCAATGCCGTACACTGCTCCTGAAATGCCTTTTCTCCTTTTTTTCAGAACCAATGGTTTATACCACCAAAAAGCGCCAAAACGAAAAATTGCATTGGGTGGACTTCTGCACATAAGTGAAAACGTAGGCGCTCCCCTCTGTGCAATGTATGGGGAGTGCTAACATAAGCCACCTAGCAACTTCAATGACTGTATTCACGCTTTCCCAGATCCCTGCAGTATCAGCACTGTCAGGCTTCCACACGCAAGCTCTGTAATCATCTGGTATTTAACAGTTTCACTGCTGGATCGACCTAAGTCTAGCACAAGGAGGCTCGCTAAATATCTGGCTCCATGCCTGGGAAAATAATGCCAAGAGGCAATTACGTGTTCAGTGCACTCTCTGCAAAGCAATGCAAAAAAGCCTAAGCAAGGCTTTGAAATGTGGCAGTGTTTATCCAACGTCTCACTGAACATAATGGAGCTGCAGTGATCCAAGCAGCACAGCTCAATGGTGATTCCACGTTGCAAGGAAATAAATCCTGGGCTTTAAATAGAGAGAATGCGTGTCATCAGGTAGGGCTCCCCCTCCCCCAATATTGGCCATGTGCCAGGAACTGTTCGCGTTTCTGCAAATTCTCTCTTCAGCACCTGTATTCCCATGGACCTGGCCAAACCCAGTGTGAACAACACTGTCTACATTGTGAACCTGGCTACCTAACGTGTTTGTTCTTTACATTTGCAATGCAGTAGTCCTCTGTGCAGCCATCAACATTTCTTTCCCCTGCAGTCCTCCTCACTCCTCTCACATCCTGCGTCAACACCCAGCCTTCAGCACACTGGCGCGTGCAGCTCCTTTCTCCTGCCTGCTGCCATGTGGGCCGTCTTCTTCCACAGCTCCGCTCCGAGCTTCCTCTTGCCAAGTATTTTATTTTCCAGCCACGGTGTTCACAGAGAGTCGGTGGAACAGGAGCCATCTCAAATTTCTGCTATAACCACCAGGTGAAAAACAGGTGCCAAAAGACTTAACCCTCTACTTGCCCACAGTCTCCGGCTACCTCTTGATTATGACCTTGTGGCAGAGAACAATTCAGTATGTGTCCTAACAACTGCTCCGAGCCCCGAACAGACAGAGCCTTATTAACAAGTGATGCCTTCAAAACCTCTCCAATAAATAAACTCCATTGACGTGGCGTTGTCACTGCGCACCGCTATGTCACGCATACAAATAAAAAATATATGTGCACAGCAGTAAGCTTTGTGCCCTGGCACTTTATGACAATCAGAAGTTACAATATCTAGGAATTCAGCAGGCTCGGCCAAGGACAGCTTCTCACAAGTGCCTGATTCATGGAACGTTTTCTTATGCGATTGCGCCATTATAAAACACTTCCATGAATCAGGCCCTTGCCTTGCTAGGCACTGTGATCCGCTAGACTTTCCACTTACCTAGAACGCGGCAACTGTTAGTGTCTGAACTCAAAGCGTGTGCACAACTCTCTGCAGGGCGCGTACCCAGTGCTTAACTTGTGGGGGTGGTTGCCAGTGCCCAACACCGGCACTCTTTTTTGGGCACCGGAACTCATGCGGAGCCAGCGCATGTGCCATTGCTTTGTTTGTTCTTCCACTTCGCTTTGCTTCGATTATAAATCATGGGGCCTCATTACAAGTTTGGAGGAAGACATGGTGCTAATAGCACCATGGCTGCCTCCAAACCGGACTCCATTACTGGGTTCCTGCAATGGGGACTTACCGGGTCATTTTGACATAGGAGGACCCGGTAATTCCTCTTTGCAGGAACCATTCCCCATTCCCATTGAGCCCCGGTAGGGCTCAATGGGAATGGGGAGGGAGGTAATAATGGGCACATTACAAGTGGCCCATTATTACCTCCCTCTTCTCCTCGCAGGACCCGGAAAAGACATCTGGTTTTACCAGACGTCTGGTTTGGGTCCCGCAAAGGCAACCTTGTAATCGGCGCTCACGGAATGAAGGGTGCCGGTCCCGTACCGGCACCCTTCATTCCATGAGCGCCAGGGTCGGAATGAGGCCCATTGGGATTTGTCATTCTGATCTCGATCTCTCTCGTGCTTGCAGGTTGAAGGCCATGGCTGGCCGGGCCTGGGAGGGGCCAGCAATAGCAATGAACAACAAACTGTTACAAACAGCCAATGAAAACTACCATTCTGTTGTTACTATGCAGTATTTGATACATTCTGTATAGTAACACAGAATGTGCAGTTTTCGTTGGCTGTTCATCTGAGCCAGTGAAATTACATGGTGACGTGTTGTTGTTGCCACAGGAGGCAGCGCAGCGCCACCTTCATTTCACGAGTTACTGTGAAGTGAAGGTGTCGAGGCGTGGCGTCGTCGGTCCTGACTTGTGAGAGAGAGAGCCTTGCAGTTTGTGCACCCGGCCCCCCCAGCCTGAGGCCCCGACAGGAGACCAAGTCCCAGCTGGCAAAGCAGGTAAGTCACTTATTGCTGCGTGCAGTGCAGCCGGAGGCTGTCGCAGTCAAGTGATCAGGCAAGGAAGGCCCAGGTTGGGGCCTGGGCAGCGGCATGGTCCCTGGTGGTGTCCTGACTGCCAAGGAGTCAGGACCCCACCAGGGGCCCATCCGCGCCCAGGCTTCTGTCTGTGTGACCTGTGTGCAGTGTGCTGCTGAATGCAGTCAGTGCCAGGCCCAGGCCAATTTCTGTGACCAGGGGCTGCCGGCTGCCGCAGACTGAGTCGGATGATTCTGCCGCGGGTGGCCGGGCCCGTGGATTGTGCCCAAAAGTATGTTTTTTACTTTTTCTTTGAAAACCTGACCTTCTGTGGGGCCGGTGGCCGGGGCCCCACCCCACAGAAGGTAGGTTTTAAAAGAAATAACTTATTTTGAGTGGCGGCTGTGGCCCATCACTTCGAAAGTGATGGGCCCCATCCGCCCAAATATACGTTTTTTCTTTTAAAATCTTACCTTCCACAGGGACGCTGCGCCGCACACCTATTTTTGTCATCATCAGGCTCAGCATGGCCGTGGTGGTGGTGGCCCCACGGAAGGTAGCCTAAGTGATTGAGGCAAGGCAGGAAAAAGCCCAGGACCGGGCAGGGCACGGGCGGCAGCGTGGTCCCACTAGTCTCTGTCACAAAAAGAATGAATTGTCGTTTGCAACTTTGGCCACTTTTTTATTGGTGCCGAGCCCGACTCGAGACAATTGTATGCCCCAATCCGACCCTGGATAGCATTCATCTAAGCAAAACATGAACTGTGAATTTTTGTCTGGGTGTTTCCGTTCTTCCTTTTAATGTTATCAGCCTCATTAGTTCACAAACAAGCTTCAGCGAGGGGACCCGGAACGGTGCACGTATTGGGCCGAAACTGAACTGGCTGCACTTTGCGAGAAAAGCCAATGCAAAGACGAACTTCTGAAATCCCTTTTCAGGCTTAAAGATACACACATGGAAACTAGACGGGAATAAACATGGTGCACATGCCCACTAATCTGTCGTCATAAATAAAAGCACTAGTTGAGTATTCGTGTATAATTCTCAACCGTCTTTTGCGGTCAT
Organism: Ambystoma mexicanum; assembly: GCF_040938575.1. NCBI lineage: Eukaryota > Metazoa > Chordata > Amphibia > Caudata > Ambystomatidae > Ambystoma > Ambystoma mexicanum. The sequence goes on along the minus strand of NC_090935.1, from coordinate 780,818,382 downwards.
TTCTTTACATAATTCCAGCGCATGTTTTATATCCTGATGTGTGGTTTATACACCAGATGTGGCCCCTTAACCTGGGTACAATACGCTCCGAGCATGTGCTCCAAATGAGAGCACATGCAATCCTCAGATAGGAATCCTCAGATAGGGAAGTGGGCGTCTGTTACACCCCACAGTTTAGTGAAGTATGTCAAGAACATGTCAGTGGGGAGGAGGTATCCGAAAATGCATTCTCCTCTGGCTCCTGAATATTGGGTGATAAAACATATTTAGTTTTTTAATATGTGTTAAGGTGGAAAGAGGCCCTAAAGCAGAAGTAGCACAGGCTGTTGATTTCACAACGTCTTGCAGAAATGACTTTTTCCAAGTTATACAACACCGTGCTCATGCTTGAAGGAAGGGTGAAGGGGGATGCATTTGTGAGATGCGATGACTGATAAGGGCTTGAGAGTAAATTGATCACACAAAACACCTGGATGAGGTGAATGAAGAACGGGCTGAGGGAGGGTGCTCTTCCTGGAGGTAACCGATTAACAGTACTTGGTTACTTTAACAGACTGTCAGATGGGGCAGAAGGGGTAGAGACAAATACAGTGCAACGGTGACTGAAACAGAATGCTTTTTGTTGTGTATGGCTTGGCTTTGCAGAAGGAATGTTGTGATGTCATGTGGAGTGTTTATGCCTGAGTGATGGAATGCATGGGTGAATGTTCTAACCTGGTCAGTTGTTCAGCCAGAGGCCTGGGTGATGGGCTGCAGGTGTTTTATTGTCATATATGTAACTTATTGATTGACTGCTTGTAATGATAATAATAAACCTAGCAAGTCAACCTAAGAAGGCTGGGAGTCACTTCACTACAATGGCGATGAGTTGGTCTTTTAAAAGAAGAATCTACGCGTGAACCAGATGTAAAGCTGTTGAGCTGTTGCCCTGCTGCAGGGGGTGCAGGGAGGAAGAAGAGGACAACACTGCCCCCAAATGAAGTAAGGCCCATCACCCAGGGTTGCAAGGTACTGCAGGGCTGAAAAAGGGAAGCCAACTCTTAAGTTGAAGAAAGGGGAGTTGTTTCCATCAGCAGGAGAGAGAGGCAGAGCTGGGTCCCATAAGCAGGAGAGGAAACAACGGATTGGTTATTAGCCGGATTATTATGATCCAGTGACATCTTTATGGAGTCATCTTCCCAGTCTTGGGGTGCCAATTAATGGAGATGCATAGCGCTTGGATGCTGGGCATGAATTGCATGGCAGGTGAAGCGAGTCTCATGTGCAGGAGAGAGGAGTCTTATGGTCTGGAGAATAACTGCTGTGGTTATGTGCACTAAAAACTGCTGCTCCGGTTATGTGCACTGAAGTCTAACATCATAGCTGGGCTTATGTGCATGTCATTACTGCACTTACAACTACGGGAAACTGTCCCATCTGTGCATTGGAGAGTTCGAGCTGGGTCCCATAAGGGAAGACCGTGGTACATAGAAGGTCTGGTGATCAAAGGATTGGAGTGGTTGGACAAACCTGCAATGAGTACTAATGCAGGGGATTGGAATACATAATGGAGGTTGGTAAAAGCTACTCAGTTTGGCAACATTGTGGACACATCTGCACGATGGAGGTGTTTGGACATGGTACGGCGTGGGAGAGATCCATGGAGCCTGGATTTGGGTAAAACTATGTATGCTATAAGATATGGAGCTATGGACCTGGGTAAAATGGTTGAAGTTGCTTGCTCTATGGATTGAAGGAAAATGTAATATGTGGAGCATCCTAGTGTGTATTTTGCTTATGTGCTTATCTGTGTTTCATTTACTTTGATGCACATAGATGGATTGCAGGCTGGTATCTGGTGTTTTGTTTTTAAGCATGGGTGGGTATGGTTTGGATGTGATGAGTGTGTTTTAGATTTAACACTCTTGAGGATTTTCAGTTTAGGGTCGCAGCAAGCGACATGGACTTTTAGTATGGAGTAAAGTGTATGGTATGGTCCAAAACTAGTATGGAAGTTGGGGTTTTCCTGAATGTTTAGTTTTTGACTTCTTTGAGAATTTTCAGCATTTACGTTGTCCCATAACAACATGGACTTTTATTTGACAACATGGACTTTTAGGATTGGATTTGGGTCGGGTTCATGACATCTAATGTTTTAGAGACTAGATGTAACTTTTTGAGGATTTTCAGCATTTAGGTCGCTAAATAGCGACATGGACTTTTAGGGCTGGATTTGGTTTGGGCTTCATGACATATATAGTGTCTTTTAAGAAATGCATCCAAACGAATGCTGAAAATATTGCAATGTGAATTACATATTGTGTAATATGTGATGGATGGAGTAGGATATTGAAGATCTGTATGGATCCGTGCAGTTTAGTCATTATGGGGGTAGCGCCTTCAAGTATCCCTTGTATGGGTGTTGATATGGTTGTCTGGTGATTGAGGCGGTAGCGCCTCCCATGTTTTTGGTTTTGGGTGAAGCTTATTTGAAATTTATAAGTATGGTTGCTGATGGTGTGAGTGCCAGGTCAGCACGTCTTACCTCTCAATGTGGTTGCTGGGGGTAGCGCCTTCAGCCTAACATTCAGTATGGATGTGGATGGGTATGCCACAAGGGTATTTGAGAGGTAGTGCCACATGGTATGGTATCTGGGGGTAGCGCCTCCAGTTTGGTGTGGGTGTGATTGTGATGAGTCGCGCATGGTTAAACAGTACCTGTGTTTCTGGTGGTAGCGCCACCAGTTCCGTCGGGGCGTGACTATAATAGGTTATGCATGGTAATTCCACATATGGCTGTATGAGGTGGTAACGCCACCAATTGTCCGGGTGTGACTGAAGTTAGTCATGCAAGGTGATTGGTTTGGTATCTGGGTGGTAGGTCCCCCAGTAGGTGTAGGGGTATGTGTGTATGGGTGGTAGCGCCCCTGGCTTTGGTATGGGCATGTCTGTGGTATTAGGCATTGCATGGTCAAACACTACCCCAACTATGTGGTTTATTTACCACAAATAATTAGATTTTTTTCTCTGTGCACATGCGGTGCGGCTGTGTTTAGCTGTAATGTGTGTGCTTCTATGACTCTTTCCACCCTCATCAGGGTCCGAAGTGTGACAGTGATATTGGTTGTTGGTCCTGGTGTGCCTGGCCAGTGCATCGGGTATGAGGTGAGTGGTAGAGTGTCAGAGCACGTGTTGTGTGCTAGCCCTGTTGGTGCGAGTCGGTGTGAATGGCTTATGTTGGTGTGTGTGGAGATGTGTTGTGTAATTTCTTGCGCTGTTATCGGAAGAGGGGAGAGGTTTGGTCTGGTTCTGGGCTGTGTGTGATGTGCAATGTAAAGGGAGGAGATGTGTTGTGTATGGCTTAGCTTTGCAGAAGGAATGTTGTGATGTCATGTGGAATGTTTATGCTTGAGTGATGGAATGCATGGGTGAATTTTCTAACCTGGTCAGTTGTTCAGCCAGAGGCCTGGGCGATGGGCTGCCAGTGTTTTATTGTCCTATATGTAACTTATTGATTGACTGCTTGTAATGATAGTAATAAACCTAGCAAGTCAACCTAAGAAGGCTGGGAGTCACTTCACTACACTTTTTTATTTATTTGCATTTTTAAAGCACTCACACAGCCAGGGGGCATCGAGGCGCATGTGGAGGAGCATGTCTTAGTTGCGTATTTACTACTAGCCTGTGCCAGCAGTTGCTGCAGCACCAAACATGTGACATGGAGCAGCAGCTTTGTGATGGGCTGGTGGTGGGTCTAGCACTGAACTGGGGTGGCAGGCGGGCCCACGCTTAGGGCGGCGCCGCGCCTGCACTGAGGGCGGCACTGCGCCCGCGCTGCGGACGGCGCCGCACCCGACATTATGGGGCCAATATTTTTGGGCACTGCCACTTATTTTTTTACAAATTAAGCACTGCGGGTACCATGCTCCTCTCTAGCTCCATGGTCCAGTTTCATTCTACACAACAAGTGGGCATTTTATCATGGTTTCCAAATTGCGATCTAAGTGAAAAATTTCACATTTAATTGCACGGCCTCCATCCCCCTGCCCCCCCATGGCAGTTTGCAATACACCGCATGTTTAGCCCCAACCATCTCTGGGACCTGATGGGCATTTAGCTTGCACCAACTCTTTTCTGGGCGCACACACGTGTGGATTTCTGTGCTCTTAGAGTCTAAATGCGCCCATCCGGCTATAACTGCTTCTCGAGTGGCACTTGAGTGTAGCAATATAGGTAGATGCCCAAGGAACTATGGCTTAGACTTTAGAGAACAAATGTCCTACATCATCAAGCTGCATACTATACTCAAATAGATGATGTAGGGATACTACCATAGTAAGAAAGATGGCGTCTACATGGTTAGTGATTTTTAAATGGCACCAAGTAAGAGCTTAGCTAGTAGACAGAAAGTATCTTGAGCAAAGCATATGATGAAAAGTGCTAGAACGGATCCGAAATGTAACACTGAAGTTGGTAAAATGTTAAGAGGCGAGAAGACATTACAGTAGCTAAATAGCTTGAACTCAAATTAGGGTTTCTAAGGTTAGGGTTTGTTAGAAACGGATTTGCCTGTCCCATGGTTCAATGATAACGTTCTTGGGAGACCACATCCACACATTTTTTAATGTGGCCTTTAGCCCCATTTCCAAGGCTGGAACGGAGGGTAATGGTCCGGCAGCCCAAGTTAATGGCCCAAGCGAAGCGACAATCATTAACGAGGGCTCTGGGCCAATTACAACCGCCCCACCCCCGTTCCAGGACCAAAGCGGTAACCCGGGGTGGTAATAAAAAGGATTTTCCTTCGTTCAACGGGACGCTGCGTGCATCTGGTTGAACGAAGGAAAATACTTTACAGAGATGGCCACCATGGAAAGGGATGGTGGGACTCTGTACGGAACCCCATCTTCCCTTTCCATGGCAGCCTGAGGTAGGCAAGGGGAAGGAGCGGATTTAGCGTCAACGCCCATCGCTGCTGAAATAAGGTAAGAAGGGGATGGAGGGATCTAAAAAAAAATCAAAATAAAGGGGACAAAGGGCGGGGGGAAGATGGCGGCAGGTGGAGTCAGCCATCAGGCAGTATGAAACGCAGGCATTCACCTGCAGTTCAAGCCTGCATTCCTTGCCAGCTGATTAGCTGACACCCTGGGTGCTAATTAATGCATTTTTCTGATGAAACGTGTGTTGGCAATCCAAGCTTGGATGGTGGTTAGATATGGTGACTCGAGATCGATGGCTCAAAGAGCCGAAACCTAGGGGTATTTGACACGACATGCTTAGCTCCTCTGTAGATAGGAATGTAGATACAGGAGGTCCCCAATACAGAGATGGAGATCCGTTCTACCCATACCTGCAAAGCTGGTCAGGGTGAAATGGTAGTTGTTGATCCACTGTATTTGCAGATTCGTCGTTGAGGTCCTTTATATGCATAGATGTTTAGTGCGGAGGCCCTAATATAAAAAAGTTTGCCGTACCTGGAGGGATGGTTGAGGGTGAGATGGCATTAGCATTGAGCTGATCCCTGGACCATGGTTTATTAATACTCAATTGATCCCATAGACACAGGTCCTGCCTAATAGCGGGTAGTACTAACCAGTTTACACCATCCCCCAGTCCACAGCTTCAGCAAGCTCTATCTTCCAAGACCAGAGAAAAGGGCTTCCAAGTCCTTGCCCTTGGTCTACCCTCAATCCCTAAGACATCGAAGAAATACATGCACTTTAAAGTGATTAAGCAAGTATAAAATGCAAATATGGTTCCCATAGTCGGACAAGGCTTGTAAATATTAAAGTTGGTCATGCCATAAATAATCCCTCAATGATAGTATGCCAAATCCAGTACCCACGTCCTCATCTTGGGTCAGCCAAAAATCAATAATACAATGGATTTTTACTTGCTCTTTGTTTGGACAAAAATCCCCCAGACACACTTTAAATCAGCTGATTTAAAAATTACATTGATGCTCTCCTTGAAAATGTAGACATTTCAAAGTGAAATGGTTCGAATGCTCTCCTTCCCCAGTAGTCCATTTGCCATAACACATGCTTGCCAAAAGGGAATGGGATTCTTGTTCTGCTCTATGACAGAGCACCAAAGTCAGGCTGTATTCCTGGTACATGCTTTATCCAAAAATGCATCACATCAGTAGCAAAGCAGAAGACAACACCTGCAGTGGGTTAGCCAAGAGAATACCTACAAAATATACAATTTTACATGGAGTCCGTGCTTTTTCTAATTAGTTATTTTTACATTGATTGGCCCATGGTCATTGTCTGATAGCGTAGGTAATATCTCACTTGACGTCATTGTCACGAGCTGGACTACCTTGGGTAACACAGTTCTCTTCTGGCACTCTTCTTTTGGTGCTTCAGCACTGTCATGGGGGCCTGCAGAAACTGATGCCGTTTGAACTGAAGAACTGCACCCCTTCTTGAAGGCAGCAGGACTCTCCCTATGTCTGTTGCCTGGAAAGCCATAACAAACTCCAGACACTGGACTACCCTTAACTAGGGCTTTTGTGGTTTATCAAGACCTTCAGGCAGCTGATCAGGTAGAGGACTCTGCTCACAGGAGCTGATTTCTCTGACTGTGATGATTGATTTCAAGATCAGCCCGTCGTCTGTGAACAGATGAATCAAAATGTTCCATTGATGCAGTAAAGCCATGACTGAGGCAACAAGCTTTGTGGATATTGTTGGTGCTTATTTCAGGCCAAAAGGCAGGACTTTATGAATCAGAGAAAGCTGTGGGGAAGAAGAGCCATCGGAACATGATGATATGCATCTGGAAGTTCCAGCAATGCTAGCAAACAGATCTTGGCTCAACAACAGAAAGATTCTCTGAAAGGATTCCAAAACATAATGAATATCCTGAACCCACAAATGGGGTCTTTTTTAGGATCAACACCAGCCTGTGCCTGCCCAAACCTTTCAGAACAAGAAAGGCCATGGAATAGAACCTGCTGACCGCCTCGTACTCTGGAATCTGAGCAATTGCCTTTCGGAAACCAGATTGTGAATCATCTTGGACAGGGCTTGCTGCTTTGTTTGATGCTTTGGAGCAGGAGATCAGATTTTGAGAAAATTAAATTGATCTTGTAACAATTCGTGGAAATGGAGAAGACTCACAGATCCCTGATATTCATTGCCCGCACCTGCTGGAAAGATTGGAGGTGCCCTGTACAGGTATTTTGTCTATCAGAGAGAGGCTGCTTTGCAGAGTAAGACACTGTAGATGACAGTGGAGTATCCCTTCTTAAATCCAGGTGAGTCTGTGCCCCAGGGAAACCACTGGCTTTCCAAAAAGGGATATTCTGTCTTTGCTGAAGCGTCTTCTGTTGACTCTTACTTTGCATTGATGGGTAGTAGGAGAAATAATCATGTACCCTTTTCCCAATTACATCCAGCATCATGCCAAACGGAAAGTTACCCAAAAATGGCATAAGAGTAGGATACTCCTTTGGTTTTGTGTTGCCTTCCAGTCCCTAATGATCCTGTGGCTTCTCCTTCTCCACGAGAGAAGAGCAATGAGTTACCCAGTCCTTATTCTAGAAGGTAGGCACTCAACAATGCCTCTCTGAACACTGACTTCACAGAGGTGCTTGTGATACCACCATCTTGTTGTGAAAGACAGTCCCTCCTCCAGAATACTGAAGCACAGAGTAGGGCACTTTAAAACATACCTTTTTATTTATTATTGCATTTTTGCAGTACATTTTAATTGAGTGTAGTTGTGAAGGAGTGCCAGCATGTAGGAGAGGGAGCCAGGACAGTGGGAGCGGGATCAGGAAGCCGACAGTGCAGGTTGATGGGGTTCCAGCCTCCTGGTGGTATTGGTCCCAGTGTCCCACTGGGATGCAGTTAAGGATTTCAATCAGGTGACGCACACCTTAGTCTCAGCCCAGTATGCAGCACGGAATTGAAATGCTTATGTTGGATTAAATTCAATACTGAGGTGATACACCACTCATATTACACCCCCTTTTCAAATACCCCGGGTCACAATGGACCATGAACCAGGCTGGTTGATAAAATATAATATTTATTTATTTATTTGAAAATTAAAAGAAATCATACCATTTTTAATATGGGGCAGCAATCACCAATGGGGTGATAAGAACAATATCAATGTAAGAAATGCACTTAGTTTAACTTTCTATTGACACAACCCCAAAACACCAGGGACTAGGAGCACTTTTTGATTTTAGGTAAGATAGTACTGGAGTTAGAATTTCCCCCTGCAAGGTTCCCTCAACCCACAAATAATCCGTTTTAAGTGGATAAACACAATCAGCAGGTAATCAGGAATGACGGACAAGAAACAGAAAATCCGACCTTCCCTCCCCAAACAAGAGAGAAAAACAGATTTTAAACCCTGGCAATGCCAAAATGACACTCGGAAATGAATGAATAAACAATGAATGTGTCTAAAACTCTTGAAAAAAAAAACAATTCTTTACTGGAGCAACACTAGAAAGATACTAGCAATCACAAGCAATGGATCGAGCAAAAACATACAATTCAAAAATGAATGGAAGATCGGAAACAATATATAATCAAAATGACACGTTGTAAAATTAACACACTTTTTCAAATCCCGCCTGAATTTACCAAAATGGTTTTTAATAATAATATGTGAAATATTATTTTGGGGTGTAGCTATGGATCATAGGTCCAATATGAAAGTGAAATGAGGTATCTAGCTGTTAAATGAGTGAGTTATGCAGGATCTAGTGAGGGGTGTTTTTGAGAAAATGAAGGCGCGAAAAAGGAACAGAAATCAATTTTGACAAGGAGAGTTTTACTCTGCACTAGGCCATTCAGGCTAGGCTACCAGATTGAGACACAGTAAGCCCCGGGGTTGACTCGCGAGTTCAACCTTTGCACCTCCGCGCCCACCCTGGCGGACCCAGTCCGATCACTCCAAACAGGATTCATATTTTAGGATTTTACAAGACAAAATTATTAAAGATGTTGGCGCTAGCACAAGAAATCAAAGCAGGGTTTCAAGAAGGATTTTTGACAATATTACAATTATCAGGATAAGGATAGGATGGCTTAGAGAGTGGAACTACGTGCAAGGCAAGACAAGGTATACTATGGTTATATGGTTCCTATTGATACTCACAGTCCACTTTTAGTTTGGGTTTTGGACAGTCAGCTCTCTGGATCACCACACGGATCTGGTCTAACACAGGACAGCCGGACAAAGTCAGATGGACAGGATGAGCTGGCATGGACTGGTTACCGGGTAGCACTTCTGGTTACTGGATAAGATAGGGCATCAGGAGAGAAGGATGGCAGCAGCATGCAGTGAGTGGCAAGCCAGGTTAATTCAGGATGCTTCCCAAAACACCACAGAGTTTCCCTTGGTTATTGGGATTAATTTAAAATTGAGGCCTCGCTGAAGCAAGATCAGCAATGCTTGCTCTTGTGGTTGGGATCTGGAGTTTAGATGGATAAATGCAAGATGAAGACAGGAACAGACCGGAACAGGACGCCAGCGTAGGAAATCAGAAATCAGTCAGAAATCAGTGTGTTCCTGTGTGTTGTCAGGGGCTCTTATTTATAATGCCAGGTGACATCATCACAGTATATGACAGGAGCAGGCTTTACTACACACGCCCCTAACAATAGGATTGGGCAAGGGTAGTAATCTCTGCCTTGCTCTCTGCTGGATGGATTTCTAAGGGAATGATGTCAGGTTTATGAGATGAGGTTTACAATGTCCAGAAACTGCCACATTTACTTTACTGAACATCTGATTTTACCAAAAACATACATTTATACACTTGCAATCTCTAGGCAAAATATCCCCCAGGTTACATATGATGTGCAGCACAGATTAGTCCAAACCTCCTGTCTGTGCGACCTTGTTTCGCCTTTCTGACACATTTTGGTAATTTTACACATTAAAGATTTGGCCTAAAATTCCACAATTTTATACAGAAATGCAAATTTTCCCCAGGGATGTATGTACAAAATCTTATGTTTGCCACATTAATACTTTCCTGGGAATCTGTCATATTTCGTAACTTCTGTTCCCCATGCAGCAATGAGTTCTACCAAGTTTCAAAAGATGGCCCTCGAAATTAGATTTAACACTGCAAACATTTAAATTTCTGCTAATTCTTGCTACAGAAATACGAGTCTTTAAAGTTTCTTTAAAATATAATCTCTTGCACTAAAAGGCAGTCCCTTTGTTACTTTTTTTTCTTCCTTCAACTGCAAGCAGCTGTCAATTCCTTCCAGGCAAGGGGGTTTCCAGTCTTAATTGAAGGTTTTATTGCCCCTTCACACTTGACAGGTGAGTGTCCCAGGACTGCTATTGTCCCAGCCTGTAGCACAGACGAATGTCTGAAGGACATGTGAACTTTCATTGTCCTATCCCATTCAAAGTTTTTCAAGCTGGCACTTCGCACCTACATGTCCTGGAATTAGGGTGTATCTCCCTTCCTTGGAGGAGTTTCAGGGCTGGCAACTGGACTAATACGTTTTCCTGAGAGTTTGCAACTCCAGCCTATGTGTTTTAAACTGTTTAATTTCTTACTTTGGGTCTTGAATTAAATAAACCTATGACAGAAGATATCCTATGTGTGTATCATCACCACTAATATAATTCCTTTACATGGCTAAGTAAGCAGGCTTTCATTAAGAATTGAGATTTAAACAGGTCATTTTTTTCTCTTCAGTCAGCACAGCCCATTTGTTCACATGTGATAAAAACTGCTATCATTTCTTTCCTTAATTTGGTTTGCAGCTCCTCAGATTGCCACTGTCTTGGCAGCTGTAGTCATTTTCCTTGCAGCAGGACTCTTATCTAAAGTATAGATACATTTATCCTTGACCTGGCTAAGAGAGTAAAAAGTCTCTTTGAACTGCTGTGCCTGGATACATTTTGTTAAGAAATAAATGTGTGTTCCTGCGTGAAATGAAGTTGCTTTTGATTTTTACTGAGAGTTGGTTTGACTGGGCCTTTTTACTCACAGTGGTTTCAGAATAACAGGTGGAATTGGCACCAAAGCAGCATTTTGAAAGGGTGAAAATGTTTCATTCTGAAGGGGATTTTTGGCTTTTGCAGCAATGGCAGGCTTTCCTTTTCACTTGATTCCATATATGTTTAAGAACACACTGGCATATTTTTCTAGTGTGTCCCCTTGTTCCATTTTGCCTGAAGTGTGTGGGGCAAGATGGTGTAGCCATTTTTCTGTCGCTGCCAAATGCATCTTTGAGGTCCTGGTGCGGACAGGAGCCAGCACAGCCAGGTTACTGTTTCTTGCACAAATGCAGCTCGGTGATGTGGGGCAATGTGTTGAGTGGGTCAATATATCCCACACAGTAGAGGGTCCCCTGCTCCCCTGCCACCTCCCTATACAACATTGTCTGCCACATACAATTACACATAGTTTATAATATGCAATTGTCCATCGTGGCTTCTTGTTTGACACATTCACTTTGATTTCCTATTAATTTTCACAATTTTACTCAATGAATGCAGCCTTATATTTTCCAAAGAAAGATTTATGTGTGTGTGTGTCCTTGGTGGGCCCTGACTCGTGCTGCCATGATGAAACCATGAGAGAGGCTTTTTTTGGAATAGCTTGTACTACAAACTGAATCAATTCTAGAGGCACATCATTTTGGCAGGTAAGGCAGGATGACTTGCCCAGGATCACACACTTTGTTTAAGTGGTAATGTGTGCCTAACCTGTAAAATGTAAGTACTTTGCTACACATCTTACCAGCTCACTCTGCCACACATATGTGATGATGTTTGGCTTTCAATACTTAAATACCACTCAATTTCAAACAGATTACTTTAAAAATGCACACAATTCAAATGATAAGTCAACTTGCCAGTGTATTTATTATTGTAGAAATGTGTTGATGAAAAGGATTGAAGGTGTAATTTTGTTTTGAATCCTAAATTGCACAGAGGGGACCACTCCAGTTTGCACTTTTTTTCAAAAGGTCCCCTGCAGGAAATGTTCATTGTTTCCACCAAGTCGCATTAAAGTAAATAGTAAAACACAGGCAAAATCGCCTTTTCTCTTCACTTTCCCACTATGTGACAGCTAAAGTGCAAACCCCTACTGATATTAATGGATGTGGATGTGGGAGCCCTCTACAATGGGAGCCCCCTACAATGGATTCCTTTGGTATCTGCCTGCTTTTAGAAGGTGTAAAGGTCAGATCCGCCAGTAGAAAAATACATGCTGGAGAAAAAGCAATTGGATTTGGTAGAGTGACCTGTAAAAGCAGACAAACGTGTTAAGCGCGCTTTACTCTTCATTCTAGCCTGCCAAATTATGCAAAGTCCTGCAGTGCCTAACAAGTGGCAGTAAATACTTTTAGAACCCCTTTTTGCACTCGACTTGGAAAATGACCCCCTATGATTGTAGCTATGTTTCCCTCATCCTGAATTGAATCCTACAATCTCCAGAATGCAAATTGAGGAGACAAAGTGAAATGAAATTCAAGGTCATTTTTTCTCATAGTTTGTTGTGTACCCCCATCATTTCTAATAATCGAACAATTGCACTTGAATAGCGTATTAAAACATTATATACATTTAAGAAAAAAGTGCCACATCAATGGTAACTTCTGTTACCTTTTCCCACCTCCAATCATTTCCTGTTGTAAATCTGCTGCTGAGACACGTTCAAAAGATAAAGCCTCACTAGAGGGCTTGTTCAACCCTGACTGTCTTTGATAGGAGAGAGCAAGAGCAAGGAGCCCATGGCCATTTGTCCCTTGCCCAACTTAAATCCACCTGTGATTGCACTAGGTAGAAAATATTTAAATATCACTTTTTGGTTTTCAAAGATGTGGCCCTTTCATACTTTGCCAGCAACATTCCAGGAAGCACTCTTCTCTTGTATTATTTTCCAGGTGTTCATGATTAATCTTCTGAGCAGCACATTTGTATTGCTGGGGGCAATCATGCCGTTCTGCTCCCCACCCCTCCCCCACCACAGTAAATAATTTCCATTGCCAGCACTGTCTAAACACCTAGCACCCAGGGGTGACATCATACTTTCCAAGCATGTCCCACAGTACACACAATGTATTCTGTTTGCATTCAAACTATGTTAATGCTTTCTCAAACAGTATGAGGTTATCCAGTCAGTACTTAATAGTTTGAATCTTGAAACGTTCTGGCAGGCCAGGCTAGGTTTTCCACAGAAAGATGCATTCTACTTAGGTTGGAACCCCACTGATAAGTTTGCATGAGAATAAGAGCTGAAAGTGGTCCATACTCATCATCCTAGCCTTGGACCAACTCATTGAGGTGCGGCTTGATTTTTTAGGTGTAGTAGGCAAGGCACCCACAATCTGGGCATACACATTGGGATTTGGGGAGACAAACTGAAACCAACATGCAATGGCAAAGCTAACAGTTTGGGCTCTTTAGTGGTCATGGGATTGGCATTTGCCAGGCACTGCAATAAGGGTACCATATGGCCAAAGGTGGGAACAGCTGGAAAGTGGTGCATGTACCTGGGCATATGGACATTGTGTGGCAAATGCTTGTCTCATACCTATACACAAGTCAAAACAGTTGGCTTTGTGATTGCTTCTTCAGAGGACATCAGTGTGAAGACACACATTGCTTATAAATCAACTAGTCGGAGACACACATAAAAGATTGTTATTACAACCGGAGCTCGATTACAAAGGCAATGAAGTCATTAAACACTCCAAATAATGCTTAGACATAAAAGTGTCAGACCCTTTAGGACACAGCGTTTGGTGTTACTTTGTGATAGTGGTTTCTCAAAGAGTTCCCAAGAGGGTGTATTTCAGTGGTGAGGGGCAGGTAGTTGCTAGGAATGCCATAAGGATTCACATGGCAGCAGGTGGGTAAATTACCAAACGCACCCATAGGTCGTGGAATGTGTGCCCTGCCTCACATCCCATATACATCCCATTGTGTTCCAGTACAAGAGTTCTGGTTTACACCTAATAGCCAACACTAAACAAGTATTGGCAATGCCAACAGTTTGGGCTCATGGGAAGGGCCCTTGCCAGGCACTTCCGTAGTGGTATTAACTAGCCACTGATAGTAGCAGGAACAAAATGGTGCAAGTACATGGGCATGTAATAACAATGCCTGGCAAATGCCTAATACTTATACACAAGCCAAAACTGTTGGCTTTGCCAATACTTGTGTTCAACAGGACTTCAGTGAAGGACACGAATAATCCTTATAAATCGAGTGGCTGCAGGCAAACCTGGTTAAGACATTTTTCTTACACCAGTAGCAAGTTTACAGCTCGAATTATGTCATCTTTGAAAAAATCACTGGCAGCCACTTCGAGCACAAAGAGTGCAACATTTGATGGTACAGCTTGATTAAAGCGAGGCCAAAGAGTTCCCACGAGGAGGTGTTTTGGGCTGGGAGGGGCTGGGACTGGGTGGGATTGGCCATAGGGATTACCATAGCCATGGGCATTCAATGGGTGGAAAAATACCCAAACACCACCTGCAAGCTTTGTGTGCCTCCTCATGTTCCATTCCTCCCTATGTGTGCTCTAATGCAATCAGTGCTGGTAATTGAAAAAAATGTACTGGGGAAACTGTCATCTCTTTAGAGATGCGGGGCTGTGGGAAGGAGAGGGTGGGGTGCAGTGGTGTGGCCACCCAGCCAGGTTGCACAATAATCTCACACAGTATCTCTTCATAGAACCGAATCCTGGAGATTTGCATAAAAGCAAAGAACATTATGGAAACATCATAATATCCACAATTTTAAACATGTCTTATAGTGATTCAGTAAGAAACCCTGTTAAGCGAATAATGAACTCTTCTGTTTTGATTGGTCACAAAATTACCCTGTTAAAGAGATATCTGTAAATTGGAAGACATATATAGCAGTTTGGACAGCTACAGCACTCTATGTGAGGCTTTGGCAGTTTCTGTATGCAGTGCCAAGTCTTCTCAAAGCTTCTTGAAGAGTGCGCAGTAAGTAGGGACAGAGTGCTGCTCCAACAAGATGTTTTTGCCAGAGCGCCACTCCACAATATTACGGCCCATTCCCTGCACTGAATTTAATACTTTCGGTTTTTAGTCGGCTCTAATAACCCAAACTAAAAAAGGAGCCCTTGTCTCCTTCACCAGAACATGGTAAGGCCCTCAACAAGAAAAAAAACGATATCAGCAGAAGCAACAAAGTAAAATCCACCCCAGGCCTGGCGTCCAGAATACAAAAAGGTGAGTAAAATGGCCGTCTGGCATGAAAACCAGTCCCATGGAACTCCCAGGCAACAGGCCGAGGCAGTAGATTTTCACTTTGCGGACTTTTGTAAAATACCATCAAAGGCTAGGGGCAGAAGTGCATTTCCTGATGGTCTTCAGCAGGTTAGTTAACAGATTGGGCACATGATCACATGTAGATATTCCCCCATTACTGCCCCGCTATCTCGCTTTTGCAGCATTCATTCCAGAATCTTCCATATGGTCGGCAGAGGCCACTCTCGTACTGTGAAGGGAGCTGGCACACTATGGGCCGCTGAAATATGTGTTGATATGAGGCTTCTGATAATAGAGGTGTCCGTGTACGTCCAGCCAGTACCTAGACCGACAACATCTTGCTGAAACGATCCTAGCTCAGGTGGCCCCAGACATGTCACTTACCAAAGGGTTGGTTGGCCATGAAGCAAAAGTGACTACTTGCTATAACTGCGACCTTGCCCAGTAAATGAAGGCAAGCAAATGTGAAGAGTGGGCCAAAATCGCGAAATATGTCGAAGCCCATTTGTCTGAGGAACCTGGGCCAGCAGGTTCAAGTCAGGTTCCTAAACCTCCTGAGAATTTCCAGCGTTAAATGCAGAATCCACGTTCTCTGCATCTGAAGAGAAATGGACAGCAGTATCAGTGCTGCCATGGCAACCAAAATGTAAAATAAAGTTGAGAACCCAGAGCTAATTTTTCAAACCATTCCAAGGAGGTCAGCTCCATGGTTGCAGGTAGCATGTGCCACGCATCCAGCACAGGCACTGAGCTGTGGATGGAGAGGCGGGGTCTTTGAACTCAGCCACCCTGCCTCGGACGAATGGACAACTGGAAAAACAAACAGAACACTACGTTAACTATTTATGCACGCCGGCCCTTACTCCTGCGACACTCAGAGACATTAATTAGTGTTGTTGTGAAATCGTATCTTGCATATATTTTAAAAGTGACATTAGTGTTTTTGTGTATTTGTATCTTACATATATTTATACTTCGCTCTACATATAAATGGAAAAAATCTGGTAATCGACAAAGTGTCTAATTTATTTGGCAGGTGGTGGTATATTTACCACTCAAATATGGACATAGAGACAGTCATTCAAAATGGCCGCGACCATGGAAGAGAGCAGAGCTAAAAGAGTTCCCGAGATGGGCAGGAATGGGTGGGAATAGCCATAGGGATTAGCATGTCTAGGGGGGGACATTAACCAAAGAACACCAAAAAACACTGCATGTCTCTCTTCAAATGCCACTTGTGTGTGCCCCTTGTGACTAGCCCTGCTCCCTATGTACACATGAATCAGTATTTGAATGCAATAGTGTGGGCTATTTTAGACGTAGCAAAAGACACCTAATTGCCCAAACTAAAAAGGATGGAGGTAAGTCTCTGAATCCATCATAATCACTGGCATTGCTCTGGCCAGCATTCTATACTATTGCTTAGAAATCAGCCTTGGCTCTGTCACTAATGTGAGCAGCCTTCTCCAGACTGCTAGGCCACAAGGCCAAAAAAGACATGCAGTGGCTTGTGTTCCAGTGCAGAGGGGACATGGACTAGCAGATGAGATTGAACTGCACTGTTTGGTGGCATTACCAAGACTTTAATGGCTAGTTGCCATCTGTAATGGCACAGACATACTAAAGAATTCTGCCGTGCAAGACTAGCCAGAACAATGATGATGGTAATGTTAATGCAAAGCCATGCATCACTTTGATTTGATAACACTCTCCCCTCCAGACATTTTCTTACTATAAACCTTATTTTTTCACTTATAGTCTAGTAGTTAATTCAGCAGAATATATACTTTGAATGTAATTTATGAAGGACCTCAGTACGTTCATGCACTTACTGCAGAAATGTGTGTGCAAGCAACATCACCTGTCATTTATTGTTTGATAGAGTTAACCATCTTATTAACCAGTATGTGAACAATAGTTACATTCCCATAAAACTATGAATGCATTCAATTATAGAAATCAGCTTGTGATTTTACATTTGGGAAAATAGCTACCTTGTCATGGTTCGACATGTAAGTAAAATGAACAGTGCAGTTAAAAAAAAAAAGCAACATAGCATTTTGCTAGATAGTTGGAGGCAGCTGCTTGAGCAAGTGTGCTGACACCCTTATAGTTGTGAATTGCCCTCCACCTCCCTGTTAAATTGTGTTGTCATGGCATTGGGGCATACATCATTGTCTAAGGGCAAGCAGGAAATCCATTGTTGTGCCTCCTGCATTGCAGCAACTCAGAATGATAATCGCTCTGAAGTTGTGGCCTCACGTATAGAGAGAAATCCTCTCTGCCCCCCTCACCACTCTCCAGTGGTGAGGAACACCACTAGCAAGGTCTTCGTTCTATCGGGTAAACAGGCGGGGCCTTGGGTGGGCCTGGTTCTCCTGCCCCACTTGCTGGAGGCAGGCCTGCCTATCACCTGTTTCCGAATTGTGTTGAATGCTTAGGGTTTCGAGCACATTGTAATGTCTGGCATTCTTACCACCACCAGCCTGCAGAACACCTCTGTTTAGAGATCTACCATTCCTTCCTGATGGGAATCACACTTTCCCAAACAAATCGATGTGACTAGTCTTTCATATTCACATCAGAAACAATGCACGCAGCGAGATGTACCTGGCCCTTTTGCTTAGGTGGAACCAGTATTGCTGCTTTTTGGCCTTACCAGGAAAGGTGGCACAGGTTTATAATTTGATATGACATGTTATTTACAATGCGAGTGAGAATGTGATTCAAAGAGGGCCGGCCCTAGGATTTGCAGGCTGGCAAAAAGTATGTGGGCTTCAGGGGGGTGTATTTGCATATTCAATGACGTCACCGAATGATTCCGTAACACTCGATGTGTTAATGTCAAGTTTCATAAACAGAAATTGCTAGGACTAGCCAAGAAACAAGCTATGATATCCAGTTTGTGAACTGTCGCAGGTAGCTATTACATATCTGGTAATATTAGGATTAGGCTTTTTGTGGAGCAGCAGACATGCAAGCTGAATCACTTCTAGAAGCTTCTAATTTTAGCAGACAAGGAACGGTGAGAAAATGATTTGCCCAGGAGCACACACTTTGGCTAACTTGCACATAAACATCTACCTAGCTGTAGTTGGTAGAAATATTGTTTGCCACGGGACCTTCTGCAACTTCTGTTTGAAAGCTACATCTGACTTTGGGATGCAGTGCAGCACATTGTGACTGTGTTCTGCAAACTGAAGTAAACTCTTGTTTTTAGCAGTTTCTCAGTTGCATTTATATTTGTGCGGTATATATTTGTCCATATTGTCCTAAGTAGCAATATCCTTTTCATTCAGAACCTCACTCAGATGATGACTATATTGAATGAATCTCATAGCAATGATTTCCTTATTTTAAGCTGCATACCTACAGAATGTCTCGTGCTGTGTCCGGTGGTTTTAAGGATGTCAGGGCAGGGATTGGGTCTGGGCAGACGGGGGACAGCGTAGTGCGGTCGAAGCAGACCCTATTTACCGGAACAGCAGTGAGGCAGTGAGAATAAGCAGTTTGAAAGTCTTCACGTGTGAACAAAATCAGCACGGCTCATGACCTAAAAGAGTAGGCAGGAGGGTTCACTGATATACATACAGGAAGTACACACATCTTAAGTGACAGCTGCAATAATAATTGAGTTGACCCCTCTTAATAGATGAATGTGCAGTGGACAAATGAGCCTTAGCCTTACAAAACATTAATCATCACCACCCGAAAAAAAGAACAACAGAAAATGTCCCTATAGTGTTGGCAGCAAAGTATAAAAGGTACAAACCTTTTAAAACCAACAATCTACATTGAAATATTCTCTGCAATATTCCCTGCAAGGGAGAATACAATGCAAGCTATGATGACACTTTCATGTGGTCTTGTGGGTGTCTGCCTTAGGATTGTGACGACCTTGGTTCAACTGCTGGTGGCCAAACACACTAGCAAACAAATCTTTGTATAATGCCGACATCAGAATACCCAAGGAGGGGTGGCATCCGCCCTCTAGCTAATGATCATGACTGACAGGTCCTCTCTTCCCTTTCCCTCCTCATCCCCATGTGTGGCTTTAAACAATATCCTATTTTATAAATGTGACTTGAAAAGTACACACATACTAATAAAGTACTCAGACAAATATATACATATTTAATGAACAAAGTTAAGCACAAAAACACAACTGTGGAGTTAGTTTCCCCCATCTTGAATGGAAGACTGCTAATACCAGAATGCAAATCAGCAGAAGGCTACAACATTGCCTGTGTGGTTTGTAACTGTACTTTCAAGACGTTTAGTCATAACATAAATGCGTGCAAAGGTAACCTGGTTGTTTTTCATTGTTTGAACCTACCAATCTGGGTTCACACCCAGATGCAGCACCAAGACGGCAACCATGCAGGTGGTCGACAACGCCCTCAACATCCTTGACAATGGCCACCTCTGCCTCCTGTTTCGACTCAACCTGTCGTCCACTTTCAACACAGTAGACCAACAGGTGCTCACGGACACCCTACATCGGCGCATGGGGATCAGCGACCTTGGTCTATGCTGGTTCAAGTCCTACCTCACCAACCGACAGCTCTTTGTTCAGATGGACCCCTCCAGATTGTCAATGCTACCTGTAACCTGTGGAGTCTGGCAGGGTTCCATCCTCATCCTCTCCCAAGTGATCTTCAATCTACATATGGAGCTGCTGTGAGGTGAGCCCTCCTAGCCACACACACCATCCACTTACACCAATATGCCGATGAATACCTCAAGATGGACTCCATCAAGGTCATCCACAGGCTCAAAACCTGCCTCTAGCTGATCCATTCATGCATACTTGAAGCTCAACCCTACCAAAACCAAATTCCTACTCCTCGCCAACAACACCGAACACCCAGACATACAGACCTGGCTATCAACCATGAACCTTGAGGGCTTCACACCCAAGCTGACCTCCTGGGCCAAGTCCCTCGGGTTCCATATCGACAAATACCTCTCCCTCAAGACACAGATAGATAAGAAACCTCAGACAGCTTGGTAACAGCTCTCTCTCCTGCTGAAAGTCAAGCACTTCCTCCCTCTGGACAGGTTTGGATTCACAGTTCAAGCAGTGGGCCTATCTCACATGGCTAGGGTCAATGCCCTCATCGGAGGCCTCCCATCGTCCTACCTTGCCCCCTGAGAAGTATCCCTCATGCGTCCTAACTCCTCATTAAGGATCTATGCAGATACGACCACATCACCCCGGCCCTCATCGGCCTTCACTGTCTCTCACTGCACGCACAAATCACCTTCAAGTCTTGCTGCATCATCTATAAGGCAGTCGCTCTCAAATCACCCAACTACCTTGCAGAGAAACTAAGCATCTCCAGCGGACTGCACACCACCAGATGCCAGGACACATGCAGACTTGAAATCCACCACTGCAAAAAGGAAAGGAACAGAAAACAAGCCTTCTTTTCCTATGCCCCAAAACTACGGAGCCTCCTCCTAATCAGCATCAGACTCACCCCCACAATCCTACAATTCAGTAAAGAACTCAAGACCCACCTCTTCAAGGAGTCTCTCCTCCTCAACACATAGGCCATAACGTTGCTGCCACCCAAATGACTAGCTAGACACTGTCTGCCCCTTTCCTCCTCGGCACCTTCCTCTGTGCCCCTCTGTATCCTACACCCTGCTGTGTATCAGTTCTGTTGTTATCTCTGTAAAGCGCTCCATTATGCATCTGTACTGTTGTATACCTCTGTAAAGTTATGTTATGTTATGTTATGTTACTACAGTGTCCTGTTGAGTATATGTATTGTTGTATACGTCTGTAAAAAGCTCTGTTACTTCTCGAAAGCTAGATCTGTGCTCAATAATAAAAATAATAAGAATAATAAGAATAAGAATTATAATAATAAAAAAGGCATGTTTAATAAAGGATAAGAGGAAAACATGACTTTC
Organism: Ambystoma mexicanum; assembly: GCF_040938575.1. Taxonomy (NCBI): domain Eukaryota; kingdom Metazoa; phylum Chordata; class Amphibia; order Caudata; family Ambystomatidae; genus Ambystoma; species Ambystoma mexicanum. The sequence continues at coordinate 780,797,233 of NC_090935.1, read as the reverse complement.
ATCAAAAAAGATATGCTTTTTGCCAAATAAGACCACATGAATAATAGGGGTGTATTTTAAAAAATGGCCTGGCCTACTTTAATTTTCACAGACGAAGGCATTGATTTAGGTATGTATCTGGTGCTTTTGTGTGTTTCTGATTTAAAGTGCAGCACAGCCACGCTGGAACAGACAAAAAAGCATTGTGGCTGGATACAGCACAGCCCCTCTTGAAAAGAAATTGTATAACTTGATTTAGGAGCGTCAGTTGGAGCCAGCCCCTGCATGCTCACCCTGACTCTGGGGCCCTGGGCGATGGCACAGAAGGCCCATGCCTAGAGTCGGCCCTGGTTGCAAGTGTCTTTTTGATTAAGTACATAAATGTACCATTCACTTTGCTACTCTAGTCCTCTTCGGTTTCTTTTGCGCTTTGTTAGGTATCTATTCACTGTGGCCACCATTTAACTATACTTTTCTTCATAATTATTCATGTTGGCGTTTGGGTGAATTAGATCTCATTATGGATTGTGTGTCTGTGTGTCCCAACAACTCGGCACAGTGTTTGAATACATATATATAAATATCATATATATAAATATACACGTAAGCATAGTTTATGCAGACTCCAACCAGTTTTCAGACCTAATTCCTCCTATTTCTATTTTTGTTGGATTGACCATCATCCAATTTTGCTTTGTTTACAAGACAACATGAGCCAAAGAGGCTGTGTAGAAGTCGGCACACGATTGATCCACATAATCCGACCCTGTGCCACTCCTTGTTAGAAAACAAGACAGAGTGTTTTGTGTTTTGCCTAGGACCTCTGTGACAACCTGGCGAATTTCGGAAGGAGTATCTTTTCACTGCTGATTGTTGGAGGGAGTGGCCTACTTCCTGCACCGCTGCTGCTGCCACTCTTATGCCTCACTCTACGCGGATCGCACGGAGTGAGCAGAGTGTTTTGTGTTTTGCCTAAGAACTCTGTGACTACCTGGTGAATTTCGAAAGGAGGCTCTTTTCACTGCTGATTGTTGGAGGGAGCGGCCTACCTCCTGGACTACTGCTGCTGCCACTCTTCAGCCTCACTCCACGCAGAACGCGCAGAGTGTTTTGTGTTTTGCATAGGATATCTGTGACTACCTGGTGAATTTCAGAAGGAGTCTCTTTTCACTGCTGATTGTTGGAGGGAGTGTCCTACCTCCTGCATCGCTGCTGCTGCCACTCTTAAGCTTCAATCCATGCGTAGCGCGCAGAGTGATCAGAGTGTTTTGTGTTTGGCATTTGGTTCTTGGAACTGCAACTGTGAATACCAACAGAGAATCAACATTAACACCAGCATCAACAGTTGCTTTGTCTGCAAGAATCACCAACGTGGTAAAATCATCAAAGTGATAGTTCTTCTTGCTTTTTTGGTCGGTTTCTTCTGCAAAACAACAAAGTGTCGAGCAAACGGACCCATTGCAGCATGGGCTCTTAAGCGTGCTGCAATGGCAGTGGACGGAGCTGGAATAGCTACAAAACTGATGGGGACTCACAGCAACACCACAGCTGCTGCCTTAACAAGTCTTGCAGATCTGGTCAGCTCTAGTGGGCATATTGAACGTAGAGCGATTCTCAGTAATCATGCACTTGGCATTGATCCCATTGACATTGACTTCACTCAAGAGGGTGGAGCTCCGACACCAAACTTATTTTGGGGTTGGAAATTACCTGTGAAATTTCAGTAGCTGCAGTGGGTGGCGCCAAGCCTGAAGCTGCTCTCATCAGGCTTACTTCACCATCAAGAGTGCTTATCAGATCTTGTCCATGGAAGATTTTGCACATAGGAAAAATGATGGTGAAGTCGGCGAAGTACCTGTCTAGGATCACCGATTTCTTTTCTGTCTCCAAGGAAACTCCCCCAGGTATTGTAGGGGTCTGATGACATTGACGGTACTGCTAATCCTGTGCTAATGGATTTTAGTTCACAACTAATGGCGGAGTTGGCAGTTTCAGCTCCATGCCTCGGCTCCAAACTGATTGAATCTTTCTCATATGCATTAGGAGGGGTGGTTTCTAAGACAGTGCCCCTCACCATGGATGGCATTACACCTACGGGGGCGGGGGACAGATTAAATGGTGTGGTGACCTCTGAGACTGTCACTGATTCTGACCCTGACATGAGTGATTTTTCATTTGCAACTAAAGAGACAGTGTTGGCATCTGAGGATAATCGAGTCTCCAGTGCGGGGGATAATGGATTTGTTGACATCCATCTCTCCCCTGCTGCTTATACAGCCACTTTGTCTGTGTCTCTTTTTCAAAATTGTCGAATTAACATGTTTAAGTGCACACCTCAACTGAGTTCAACAAGTTTACTAATCGTAACAACATAGGAGCGCTCGAGACTTTGAGAAATACAAGCTTACCGCTTGCTGACTCACTTTCAAATACACCTAATTTATTAAACTCATATTATGTCAGCAATATAAGCATTTCAACCAGCGAGTCAGCCACTATGTTTGGGGTTTTGAAACCCTACTTATGCAGTCGCTTGCAAAATCCAATGTCATCTTGACTCTTGACAGGAAAATGTTACCAGTAAACATGCTGGTACTTTCACCGTGTTGGAGTCTACTCTTCAGGGTCATTCTTACTGTCTAAAGAGAATTGGAGCAGACATTGAGTGAATGCCATCTAAAGTAGTTCCTGAGGTCTGTTCTACCAATTTGACCAAGCCAACTGCGGTTTTGTCACTTCCTCCTTTGGAATCTTTGCCTGCTGTCAAGTCTGTTGCTTGGTTCGCAAGGAAAAAGCAGAAAGTTATACACCAGGCCAAAATATACTCAGACAAACGTTCTAATGAAGAGCCCAGTGGCCCTCCAAACACTGTCCCTGCTTGTCAGTGTTTTGCTGTGGCTCAGTCTGTATCTAAGGGTATTTGCTCTACTGATAATGCATCTGCCACGGCTCCCCATGCAGCGAAAAAAAAGGCAACTCTGTCTGCCTGAGTGAGCAGGACCTGGCTAGAGCTACACTTCAGAATAAATGTGTTGTGCAAGCTTCTTTTGTAGTTGAGACAGAGAGCGGATCTCGGACACACAATGATTTGATCTCCACGTATCCCCCACAGAGAGTAACTCATCAAAGGAATGAGCTTGAGCTTGAAGCTGCTTGTTCAACAACAGTAGGCAAGAAGAAGTCCAACATACACCGGCAGGGGACCAGCAGCTCCATACACATGTGCAATGCAGCACCGGTGAATAATCACAGGCAACTATTTACCAACCTGGTTGTCCCCCCAATTATGAAACGTCTGCCTCTGTGTCGATATGAAAAACTGCTTTGTCCTTTTAAAGCCCAAACAGAGGCACGCTCTTTTTTGTAACGTCTATGTAAGCATTCTTCTGACAAAGGCACCAACACCATGGTGAGGGTACTACAAGTTAGAAGTATTTTACGCAAGGATTGGGGTGATTACTTGAACCGCTTACAAAGAATGGATTTGTTCCAATCAATTATTCCATTATGTATTGTTAGGAGCAGTGATATCCGAATAGTCCATCAATGTGAAAAGGAAGTGGTTGTCACATCATTCGTTAATTACTTCACGGACACTATGACTGATTATACTGCAGACCACTGACAACAATTTTTTCGAGTTGGTTATGAGTGCACGGTTGTGAATTTTAGAAAGATTGTAAACTTGTGGAATGGGGGACGTTGTCGTCGACCACATGACATAACCACTGCTAAAAAAAAAAAAATCAGCCAATCCGATTTGTGCCCCTGGGCAAGCAGATATTACTTCTGACATTAGATTTTTGAATGATCATTTAGCTCCACAAGGTTTGGTGGGTAGGGGGCATGTTACTGATGGTGAAGCAAATCATTGGGACTCACTCTCTGAGATAGTAAGACAGAATAAGCAGCAGTCTTCCTAGCTTCCCCTTTTTGTTGATGTGTTGGAACACCAGGGGTCACCAGCATCTGTATGAGCAAGATGGTCTCTTTGACCACATTGACAATCTTGGTGTCGTTGCCCTACAGGAGATTTGTCTCATTGAACCCATGGTATTGGATGTTTGGAGTACTATTAACAAACTGGCGGTCAAAGGAAAGGTTGGCAGGCCTAAGGGAGGCTTGGTATTTTGTGTATAAAAACTTCTGCTGACTGAAATACGCTGTGATTCTCCTAATATTCTCACAGGTAAAATGGGAGGCCTTGTTCTGCAAAGTAGCCTCTGCTCTACTGATTGTGGTGTGTGGTGTTTTCAATTCTAGGATCACCAGAAATTAAAAGACTGACAATCAAGTTAATGACACTTTCCTCTTCTCTGCAGTATCTGAATCTAGGTTAGATTGTACTTGTCCCTGCAGAATTAGTTGGGCAGCCCAGCTCTATTTAAATGGATATAGTATGATCAATGGTGTGAAACCCTCACACTGCCCTCCTCCTTTTATCAGGACTTCAATTAATAGCTCCAGCATTATCGATTATGGCCCTCATTCCGAGTTTGGAGGTAAGTAACGGTCCTTACTGGCATGGCATAAATAGCGTGTCCGGGCAGTCATCAGTCCGCTAATAGAGGACTTACCACTTTGTGGGCACGAACTTTGCGCCATGCCGGTAAGGTCATTACCGTCATGCCGTTAAAGGCACCTGAAATGCCCTTAGCGGCATCATGCATAGCGCAGATAGCACTACCGACAAGGTACAATGCAGCATTAGCGATGACCGTTATTAACGATGACTGCTAATAACGGTCACCGTTAATAACGGTCACCGCTAATAAGCGGAACCGGAAGTAGCGTCATCGCAGTGGAATGGGAAGGAGCACGCTGGCCATCTTTAAAAACACAGTCCATTGCCATCCTCACCACACAGGACCCGTTGGACTCTGCTGTTGTACTGAGAACATTCTCCTATCACACCACTATGCACAATGCCTTAAAGAAGGGAGATGCCCGCCTGCGCAAGGAGAGATTTAATGAGGATGAGCTGGAGATGCTGGTCAGGACATTGCAGGAGCATGCTGGGATAGTCTTTTCCAACAACATGAAGAGGGAGGCAATTCTTAAAAAAAAGGAGATCTGAGCACTTGTTGCTCAAAAAGTCAGTGCTGTTGGGAACACCCCATGCACCATCAAAGACTGTCGTAAGCGCTGGGACGACCTGCGCCTCAGAGTTAGAAATATACTCTCAATGAACAGGAGCCAGGTAATGAGAACAGGAGGAGGTCCCAGCTCAACAATCAAGCTGACACCATGGGAGGACATCTGTGCCAGCATGATCGGAATGGAAGGGATCAAAGTTGTTGGCGAGATGGAGTGTGGTGCCACAACATCAGGCAATGGAGGTGAGTGTCCTAAGAAAACATTGTAATGCTGAGTCTGTTAAAAGTCAACCAATATGTCAATCCAAAGAGTCAAGCCATGGTGCAACACACACACACTCCCAGCAAAGTAGGCGGACGCATCACAGACACATGCAGATGCCTGCTACAAGGCAATGCCGTACCTGACACACATACCACACAAAGATGTAAATGCCATGAGTCACACAGCGTGCAGGCACCAAATAATGTGCATGTCAGATAGCATAGCTCTTGGCCAACATGAGTGACCCAACATATGCCTGCATAACCCACCCATGTATCAAACAACGTGCTCATCCAAACAACAAATGCCTATTACTCCCAATTGTGTGGATGATCAATTATCCAAATGTATGTATGATGCCTATCAAAACATCACTCATGCCGTCCCTCTCTTCCACCCCCACAGGCTCTGACCATGACAGCGATGCAAAGACCATACCCCGGAAGAGGTCCCAGGATGACGCCAACTGCCTTTCGACCTCGAGGGGACAACCCAGGGGCCGCTATGCACCAACAGGCAAGACAGCCCAGGTTGCAAGTACACCGGTGCCACCAAGGGCCGTAGAGGCCAAAGCATCCATCACCCACTGGCCATCCCAAGGAATCAGGCGAGGCACCACGTTCTGAGGAGTCCAGTTTGGCTGGGGTGGTGGCAGCCACAGCACCCCTGGCTGTGGAGGACCCACAGGATGACATATGGGTGCCCGTTGAGGACGATGCATCAGAAGTGGTCTGTACGCCCAGTCCACTGGCATCCCCCCAAATATCGTCCCTCAAAACTGACTATGCCACCACCCAGGAGCAGTCTGGTCAGGAGTAGATGGAAGGGCACTTCAGTCCCATTTTGATGGCTATAGAGGCTGAGCAGGCTGAGCAGGACATCCGGGGACCATCAACCTCCACAGGTGCACCCGCAGGGCCGATGCGGTCAGAACAGCTGACTGCCCTTGTGTGGCAGTTTGTTGCCGACAACACACTGGCCAGACAGGAGTAGCATGAGAACTTCGCCTCACTAGGCAGGTCCATCACGGAGAACACTGCCTCCATGGCCAAAACCTTTGCAGATAACACCAGCCGCCTCTGCGAGGAGGTCTCGGCCCTCCGCCAGGTCTTAGGCCGCATAGCGGATGCCATGGAGGCAGGGCATCCGGCTACCCAATCCCAGCAGGCGGCCACACTGTCATCATCCAGTTCGACACATACGAGCCCGCTCCGCAGGTCAGCACGTACCCTGCGCTGGCAAGACATGCCGCCAACTGGACCAGGGAGTGCCAATTGATAGGGCAGCCTCATGTAGGCATTGCAGACTTGATGGGACATGTGTGGGGAGTGGAAGGGGTGAGGGTGTGTGGGGAGGGGGTGAGGGTGTGTGGGGGAGTTGTGGGGGGAGGGGGTGTTGGTGAGTATGTGTGGGGGAGTTGTGGGGGGAGACGGAGGGGGTGAGGGTGGTGGAGGGTTTTTGCACTTTCGTTATCATTGTTATATTTAATACACCCGTTGTGTGAAAAGCAAGACCTGAGTGGACATTCATCATTACGCATGTGTCATTTATTCATATACAGTGCATAGTGTACATGTACCCCCACAACCAGTGCCCTCTGTCCAACTATCATGTCACCCTCTGCTGCCATGTGTGTCAGAAATATTGTTCAATCACTGATTGGTGCACAGCACGTCCCTCCTGTGCATCGGCACCAAGATGATGTCCAGCCACATCGTCTTCATCCCCTTCAACATCACCAGCAGTTCAATGTCAGGCGGCAGGGGCACATTCCGGCGGATACACATATTATGCAACATGACACATGCCATGATGATCTTGGCCACCGTCTCATGTCTGTAGAGGAGTGCCCCACCCGACCGGCTGAGGCAGCAAAATCGTGCATTCAACAGGCCAAAGGTCTGCTCGATGACCACACCGGTACGAGTATGGGAACAATTGTAGTCCTCCTTGTGCCGGTTCTGTGGGTTTCGGATAGGGGTGAGGAGCCACGGCTTCAAGGGATAGCCACTATCACCTGCATGAGAGGCAATGAAAGGTAAATGTTAGGCGATTCATGATAGACATCTGTACTAGTCACACATGCCTGCAGATTATCGTTGCCCACATGCACATGTCCCTGGATGTATTTACGCCATCTTCCGTCCCTCAATGTGTCCTTTGCCATGGACTTATGGTGCGGGTTGCATCTTCAAGATGATACATGGTGTGCACTGACTTCTTGTTGCAGATGCATCGTGTACGCATGCAGCTGTGTTTGTGTCAAATTTGTCATGTGTTGTGTTCTGTGAGATTTACTTAGAGGGAGCGTTGGCAGTAGTCTGTGCAATATTGGGCAATCTGCGCTCATCATTCCCATGGTGACATGCAGCACTCCTGTGGGTGTGGCGGCGCTGTGACAGACAGTGGATTCCCTAGTTGGTTCAGTTCAATGTACTCCCAGGGATGTTTGTTATGTGTGGTGATTTGCTGGAGACAGCAACATAGCGCATGTGCACTGCATGGTGCTGGATGGCGTTATGGAGGGTGAGGGCTGCTGATGAGTGGTGCACGTGTTGTGGGATGTGGGGTGGTTTCCTGTTAGTCATGTAGTGATAGGTGTTGACCTTACTTCATTCACATGGGATTTAGATGTCATGTACCGTTTGTGCTGGTTTGGGGCACAGTGTTCAGTGATGTGCACATTGTGCAGTCACATCAACATTGGCAGCATGGTGGTGTGTGCATCTCTCCCCCCATTTCAATGCCATGTGCCAGTCATGCAACTTACCAAGCAGCCAGGCACGTCGTCCAGCATGTCGCTCCATGAAGCGTGGTAGCGTGGAGTTCCGCAGGACCATAGAGTCATGAGTTGATCCGGGATATCGGGCACAACAATGTGTGATGATCTTGCTGGCGTCGCATACCATCTGCACATTGATGGAGTGGTATTGCTTGCGGTTGCGGTACACCACCTCCATGGCATGTGGGACCACCAACTCCACGTGGGTGCAGTGGAGGGCATTTACACAATTTGGCATGCCTGCCAGTGCATGGAAGCCAACTTTTGTATCAAATATCTCCTGGGGAGCCTGTGGTAGGGATATGCAGTCCCTTGTGTGCTTGAGGAGGGCATCCAGCACTTGGTTCAGAAACCGACAAAATAAGGGTTGTGATATGCCATGCATGTGCCCCACTGTGTGCTGGTAGGTGTCTGTGGCACGGAAGTGGAGCACAGAGACTACCTTCAGTAGAGGGGGGGTGGCGGTGCGTATTTCAATGAGGCTGACAATTTTGTTGTGTATCATGTCCACAATGGTGGTGATGGTGTCCCGGTCCAAACGGTACAGAGCGTGGATCTGCTCAGGGGCTAGGTTGAAAGGACTGGCTCTGATGCGAGGGATTGGGGACTGCCTGTGTGTTAACGGTGGCTGCACTGGTGGGGCATGCTGGGCCTGTCTCACCCTCCTTCTCCTCCTGCGTCTCCTCTGTGGTGCTGGCTGTTGTTGTTGTTGTTGATGTTGTGGCAATGCAAGCATGTCCTCCAGCTCCAGTAATGCTACTACTATTGGAATCACCTTGTTGTGGGAGGGGGTGTGGTGTGTGGGTGTGCTCCTTTTGTACTGGGCCAGACTCCATTATCTCCACCTGTGCTGATTATGTGCACCTGTGGCAGTTGGAAACACTGCTCAAGGCATTTTACGGTTGGTCGGAGATGCCGGTATTTACGGCATGCCGGTAACCACTTTTACCACCTCCATGGTGCCATTATTTGCATGTCCGCTTCACTTGTGATCTCCTCCAGTTTGCGGCATGCCGCTATTGCCGGCATGATGGCCCGTGTGCCTTCGCCCATGTCGCTATTAGAGGCACCATACTTTACGATGCTGCTAATAGATGTCAGGCTGGTCAGAATAGGCCGTAGCGGTAAGCGATGCAGGTAATCCTTTACTGGCATCGTTTTTCCCTTAGCACCAACCCCGGAATTACCCCCTATGTCTTTTTGGCAAATTACCCCTCTCTGGTGGTTGACATGAGTATTTACCATCGAAATGAGAGTGATCAATTTCCACTAATACTTAGTCTTGATATTGAGAGTATTGAGTCTCAGACTCATACTTCTGGGACTCTTTTGATTAGTTCAGCGTTCAGTTGGGTTACCTGGACATCCATCAAAATTGAAGCGGCTGCTGCAACAGCACAGAAAGTATTTAAGGATTTTGAACAAGTTGAGTGTATACCCGAGTTAAAGTCTAATCCTTTGTTAGGTGCTTCTACTTTGATGAAGTATGATAGATGTTTATTGTCTATTCAAGAGACTATTTGACCCAAAACAGTGGGGAAAGAGCAGGAGGGTCACTGGTCAAAGTAAAATACACCGACATGGACTTGACAAAGTGATTCAAGAAAAGAAAAGGGCTAACCATAAAGAGATACGTGCCCTGTCTCATTTGGAACCCAACCCCATACAATATGACGTTGTCCATAAGCTCATTATGGACAAATATGTTAGAAACTCCATCGCTATTTGGAAGAGTGTCAACAATGGAGAGACTTAGTTCAAACCACATTAACCAACGATACTTGCACATTTTGGAGCATAAACAATGGGAACCATACTCGCCTCAGTGATATTAATGGGCTTTTGGAGATTAGCAGCATGCTGGGAAGACAAGTACTGGGAGAGCCTAGAGCAGACTCAGTCTTGGGAGCCTGGACGTCTGCTAAAAACAGAGAGGAGGTTGAAAACCTGATTAACTCCAGCAAATCCTTCTGAGCTCCAGGCCTTGAAGGTGTCTGCAATTTGTTAATGAGAAGTGATTCCAATTTATGGGCAACAATCATGCATCAGCTTTTAATTTGTAAAGTGGTCACTCAGTCTATCCCTCAATCTTGGCGTGATAGTATTTTAGTCCCTGCACTTAATAAATGGACCCATGCTGACGCCAGCAACTATCATCTTTTAGTGATGTTTGGTGTTTCAGCCAAGGTCTTTGCACGTGTTCTTCTCGAGGAACGTAGTCTTGGGTTGAGGCTGAAAACATCATCCCACTGAACCAAACTGGTTATCACTGGGGTTGCAGCACCACAACCAACATTCTTGCCCTTATGATGGTGATACAGCAGGCATGACTAATACGCAACAGACCAGTCTATGTGGCATTCATAGACTATAGTGCCTCCTTTGACACATTCGACAGAGCAAGACCCTGGTGAAAGCTACTCAGCTGGGGGATTCCTCTGTGTTTATTAAAATTGATTCTGAAGTTGCATGATCACACTAGGGTCAAGGTGAGGCTGGAGGGCGACAGGGGGGACTTCTAGTTGGATCTATATGCAAAGGGGAGTTAAGCAGGGTTGCACTTTGGCACCCAGGCTTTTCAACCTATATTTATCCGATATGAAGAAAGCAATGGTTGACCAGGCTTGCATACCGCCTAATGGGAAGTTGAGATGCTACAGTGGATGGGTTATGCAGATGATATTGTCCTCCTCGTTTTAACCAGAGGAGGACTTCAGTCTGCATTGAACAGTCTCCACACTTACTCAGCCACCAATTCCTTAAAGATCAATACATCCAAAACAAAGATTATGGTCTTTCACTATAAATCTAAAAAGGATTCTAGAACTAATTGGAGGATGAACGGAGAGACTATTGAGGTAGTCACACAATATACATATCTGTGCATTACCGTGGACATTAAGCTTAAGGGCTCCACTCAACTCGATCGTCTTAGGGTAAGAACAGCACAAACAGTTGGTGGCATTAGCTCCCTTTCATATAAAGGGGGAGGTTAGTCAGTTGGGACACTGACACACCTTTACTCTACTAAATTCAGCCTCTCATTACATATGTGGCCGAGGTGTGAGAATTAGGAAGCCTGGCAACAATTTCAAAATTGGAAATAACGATTCTAAAGAAAATCTTAAGGTTGCTGCCCTTTACCACATTTGAAATGTTCTATTTGTAGTTCAATATATTTCCAATAAAAGAGTGTGTTATGCTTAATTGCCTAACTCTTTACTGGAAGTTGGCTCATGCAGAAAAAAACATCCTCATGGGTTGGCTATTTGAAGTATTTGGCAGTAAAATTGCTTATGTGCAGATCAGTGTGTTAGCAGGAATCTGATAAGTGGATTCCAAGAACACAGTGTGATGCTCTTTCGATGTCCTGGATCACATATAAGGGAATAACAAAATCTGTATTAAAATCTTTAGCTACTGAACAGCTGACTGTTAATCTTGCCTCCAAGACTACCGGACAATTGTTTTTAACATATATATTAGAACAGCAGGGAGTCCCGGCAATAATAAAGCATTTTGTCTGAAATGTTCTGGTTTGGGACTATATACATCTCAAATGTAATGCTGTGAAAACAAATGAGATCATTGGGGGATGGTACGAAATTCCAAGGAATGAAAGATTTTGTCATCTCTGTGGTGAACTCGAAACGGAGTCTGTTCCCAATCTTCTCTGTGTTTGCCCTGCACTGAATTTGTTATGACATAGAGCTATTAAAGCAGCACGAGTGGATGTGTATTATTGCCTAGGATCTCTGGTCACTTTTCATCTCTGGGACTAACAAAGGTTGTGTTATACATTTTACTGAATTTTGGAGTAATGTTTGTCAGATTTTATTAATCGTAGAATAGGTTTGTTTTAGACGAATGGTGTGTTTAACTGTGATGAATTGGTATGTATTCAAAGTTATTCATTTTAATTTTATAATACTAATACAAATACAATTAAAATAAACAAGACATTCTCTGGAAATTGATGCTTTTCTGACTGCTTCCTGAAGTCTTGGATGACATAGAAAGAAAAGTCCATGAAATGTGTTCCAATGCACTGGGGTGGGATATGAGAAGACTATTCCTCCAGAATGTTATTTTTTAATCCGTATCCTATGAAGGAATTGGCTGATCAGCCTGGGACACAGGGAGGCATTTTCTCACTGATGAACAGTGGGGCTATAATGACTGCCATTTTGTGGTATGCGTGATATATGGAACCCAGATAACCATCAGGGAGCGAGTCAAGGCCATCTACAGATGACCAGCGGGGAAATGGGGATATGTGTGGGCCTTAGGAAACCCAACAGCTAAGGAAGACAGCCCTATCACACTAATGCAAGTTAAGAACAAGCCCACAAAATTCCTAATAGAGATGGGAGCGACAGTGAACGTGATTAACGAGGAGGCGTACAACAGCTTGACATCAAAGCCAAAGTTGAATCCAGTAGAAGTAGACATCTACCCAAATGGGTCAAACATCCCATTGCCTTGCAGATGATTATTTACTGCAAGATGCATATGCAAATCTCACTGACAAGTATGTCCTCAACAAAGAAACAGATAGTGAGTGCATTCTGAGGCTCAAGACTGCATTGGATATGGGGTTAGTGCACGTGCTCTATAATCTCATAGAGCACAAATACATGGTGCAGGATGGCAACGTGGACCGAGCATTCCCTACGCTTTTTAAGGGTCTGGGAAAGTTTTAAAACTGCAAATTCAGGCTAGACCTATACAAAGACATCACTAAAGGTGCATCACAATTAACATCCAACATCGGGTGGAAACGGAAGTAAGGAAACTTAGACCAGGAAATCAAAGAACCTTTTTCGGGACCCACACCATGGGTGTCACCTGTTGCCCCACTCCCAAGAAACCGGTTGATGGCTCCATATTCCTGTGGGAAAACCCAATGAGGCGATACAGAGGGAACAACATCAAGCTCTGAGAATCACAGACATGATACATTTTCTGAACAGAGCAACCACTTTCTTGAAAATAGACCTAAATAAAGAGTACCATGAGTTTGAGCTAGCCTCGCAATTCTGTTAAATAACCACTTTTGTCACGCACCTGGGGTTATATTGCTACAAGCGTCTGAGTTTTGGAATTTCTTCCGCAGCAGAAATTTTCCAGGAAGAAATACAAAAGGTGATCAAACATGTACCTAATTGCATCAACTACAGCAATGACATATTGGTATTCAGAAGATCCATGGAACAGCATGGACCAACCCTCCATCGGGTCTGCATGGCGCTTGAAGAAACAGTCTGTTTAACATTGAAGAAGGACAAATGCGAATGCAGAAAACAGACACTCAAGTTCTTCAGGCTCATTTTCTCAGAGCAGGGAATGCGCCCTGATCCAGACAAGGTGGCTGCTCTAAATGAAGCATCCACGCCAAAACACATCTCAGATCTGAGGTCATTTCTGTGTCTAGCAAGTTACTTCACTCAATATGTGAAGAACTATGCCACAGAGAGCAACCCACTGCACGATCTTACCAAGAACGACACAGAATTCAAGTGGACTCATTCATGCCAAACAGCGTTCAAAGAGATTAGAAGAAACATAGCGTCTACTGACAGCATGGCAAATTTCAGCGCCAATAGAGGGATGGAGGTGACATTGGATGCAAGTCTGATGGGGCTAAGAGCTATTCTGGCACAACATGATCAACACGCTGAGCTCATTAAATTCATTGTGTTCTTTGCCAGCCTACATCTGACTTCCACAGAACAAGCATATTGTCAGGTTGAAAAAGGGAGCCTGGCAATAGTGTTGGCCTGTGAACATTTCCATCATTTCCTATACAAAAAGACTTTCACCATCGCCACTGACCACCAAGTGCTCCTCACCATCTATGGTAACAGGAAAACAAAAATGCTGCCAAGACTAGCCAGATGGGGTTTGTGTCTCCAAGTCTATAACTTCACGATTGGACAGAGACCTGAAAGGAAGAGAATCCAACTGACTACCTCTCGCAACACCCGATGGGTTTGGCAAGGGTGGAACCCTAAATTGCAGACACATACATAAATCAGATGAAACCATTCACACTAGAGTGCAACACTTTCCAGCATGAGTCTGGAAAAGACTAGGCTCTTGCATCTCGCAGGGTGCATCACAAGTGGAAAAATGAAACATGCCAAAGAGATGGCGAAGGACAATAACAGGTATTACCCAAATTGACCTTTTCAAATTGACCTTCTCACAATTGACCTTTACCTTTATCTTTGTTCTTTTATATATGTGTGGGGTGGGTTTGGGATAATAAATAATATAAGGGGATTGGGTTGGGGTTGTGGGGGGTTTTGGATTGGGATTAAATTGCACCAAGGATTATGTACTGCAAAACAAAAATATGGTCTGTGCACCATGACTTCCCTGTTCTGAAACATATAGTGCCCTGAAGAAGGCTGTGCCACTTCTCAAACATATGGCCGTGTATGCAGCCAAAACCCGGGTTTGGCAATGTGCAAATAATATCTCAGCTAGTCAGGAACTGCACTTGTTTTGCTGTTCACGCAAAATGCTATGATTAATTAAGCAATTGATGCTTTGCCTGTATTTACATGAATATGAATTAGCACAGATCTGCATGCCATTTTTGTTTGGCTGCAGGAGCCGCTACTGGAATATGGCTTCCTTCAGAGTTATACTATTGATACCCCTGGCAATTTAGTGTTGGAGCGTTTTGTCTTTTTTTAAATTTCTCAGTTTTGTTTCATATGGTGGTGGTTCAATGGTGTTGGATTTTGCAGAGAGAAGTGTTTTCATTTTGTCACTTTTGTGCTACAGGTGTCAATACAGTGGTTTATGGTTTACCTTCCTTCTTGCTTCTGCTTTCTCTCTTGCTCTCCCCTGCTGATGCACTTGGTCAACTGGTTACCCTCTGGACTCGGGGCCCAGGCTCCTGCATGTCCAGTGCCCTTGCACTGCCTCTGGGTTCCCCAGCACTTAAGGGTCTGTATCTGCAACCCTACAGTCCCTTCTCTCTGCACTTATGAGCCAACCTCTGGCTGCACATGTTAGTTAACTGCACTTGCCCCTTCCCCTCCCCATGGCACTTCTCCCCTTCCCTCTTCCCCGCACTTGCGCAATCTGAATGACACAAGGCCTAGTAAGATTGTTCTTCTGTTCCCCCTCCTTGGATTGTCGCGTCTATTAACACTTATGTACAGGCGGTCACAAATGTCACAACATATCATATCATACCTTCATTTTGTGATTTCAAGATAATTGAACAATGTATGTCTAGTAAATGGAATTAATTTGCCAACACACTGGTAGTTTGAAATGTACTTGACCAGACAATTAGTTTCCATTTAAGATCAGTGTAATTGAGTTCCACTCTGTAGTACATGTGCAGCCACTTTGCCCTCTCGGTTGTCTTCGCCCTTACCAGGAGGAGCATGGGAAGAAGTGGCTGTTGAACCTATGCCCTGGTAGTAATGGACGAGTACTCAAGGTTTCCAGAGGTACAGATTATGCGGTCGACATCAGCCACGGGTGTTATCCCTGTTTTGGACCGAATATTGAAGGCTTACAGTGTCCTGGAGATCCTAAAGTCTGACAATGGACCACCTTTTACAAGCCAGGATTTTTGCGAATTTCTTAAACACCATAAATCTACTCTGCTAAGGCTACAGGCCAATGGAAGGGTGGAGCAATGTATGACAAACAAAGAGAGCACTCCAGATCACTCACGTCACAGACAGACCATTCGAGCAGGCTCTTCATCAGCTTCTCAGGGACAACCGAAACATAATAGGGGTATTCCCAGCTGAGCTAATGTTTGGCCGAGTAGTCAGGACACGGCTCCCGCTAGGAGAACAGCGGAAGGACACTTGAGATGTGGATTCTCAGGTGAGGGCAAAAGATGCAGCAGAGAAACAGAAGATAAAAAACTACACAAATACTAGAAGAGGAGCTAGAGAAATGGACATCCAGATAGGTGATTATGTGGTTGCACAGCAACCTCAGAATAGAAAGGAAGATTCAGCGTTCAGGCTGGAACTTTTGACAGTAACACGTAAGAAAGGCACCATGATAACAGCAGAAGATGGGGAGAGGAGGGTTAGTCGTAATATAACACATTTCAATGTATATCAGGGCGTGGAAAGAGGAAGTTGCTGCAGCCAGAGAAGCGGAGAGAGTGAAGGTGATTTGGAAGCCTCATATCTGAGTTACTGCGAGCAATTAGATGATGATTAGAAGGAGTTTGAGCGAAGCCTGCCACAGGTAAACCCTGAACAGTTCAGAGAAGAGTGTCCCACGAAGGCCCAAATAAAACCAATGAGTCTCATTGAAGAAATGGGGCTGAGTCTGGACTTAGTGCATAAAAGTGGGGAGATGTAATGTAGGTATTTGGTCCTGCTATCCTCCTCATTTTGTGCATGCGGTTTGGAATGGGGGCAAGAAGAGGAAGTGACAGAACAGATGAAGGTCTGAAGTAAAGATGATTAAAGAGTTGAAAACAGTTCTCTTAAGCAAGGTCTATGAGTCATTTAAATAACCCCACATGGTCTGCAGTGGTCACAAAGACCAACATATCAGAGTGAATGCGGACCAACAAGGTGACTGACATCGGATTGCCTATAGAAGGAAAATGACTGACACTAATCAAGGGCTGTGCGCCTGCTGGATATCAGACACTCACAACATGACATCAGGTTATTTTTTTTCAAAAAAGCATCTTGATCAGCACACAGGACAGCATGGACACGTGCAAAATACCAATCAGAATATGTCACTCTAGGGACGAAGGGGGCTCATTTGTAAAAAGAAAGGTCTGCAACTAAGTCTAGGTTCTTCAAGAGTGATCATGAATGGGACACAACCAACAGGGACGAGTGCATTTTAAGATGTAGATGTGTTTGGCATGTTGTGTTTTGGTAATATAATGAATGTAGGTTCTGGCCTTGCCTTCACCATATACCACTGGTTCCCAAAATGTTTTAGCCTGAAGCCCACTTGAGTGAAAATAATGCCAGTAGGGGCCCATCAAATGCAGGACCTTCTTGTATTTTATTTTCTATTAAGAACAATCACTGTGCACCCTCTTAGTAGAGCTTCATGCCCACTTTGGACTTCTTCAGGGACCCCCTAGGGGCACCTGTTCCACAGTTTGAAACCACTGCCATACACTCTACATTCATATGATGTAAGCACCTGTGACTCCAGGACTTCCATCATGGGCTCTAGTATGAGGCACCCCAGTGGCAGAGGTAGGGAGGCTGAATAGGGGGCTCCTCAACCCATGGCCTGGCATGCCCCAACCTCTCGTGCCTGTCCCTTGGGCAGGTAGGCAGTGGCTTTCTGTATGAAGCACTAGGCTCACAAGCACTGCAATTGCAAACTGAAAACACGTAAAAGGATGCTCAAAGGTAAGGCACTGAGGCCAGGCTTTGTTGATAGTTACAGATATTGCTGCAGCTTTTTCCAGCTGGTCAGGCCCTGGATGTGTCTCTCGAGCGAGTGCAGCGACGGGAGCACTGAGTCCAGCTTTGCTTATTTTCTGCACATGGCCATGCATAGACTAGAGAGGAAAGCCTCAGAGAAGGTCTCGGTTCTGCTAATCTGTGGCCTCTGGCAGTTGTGAGAGGATGTGCTTTCTGGAAGGAATTCTTTATAGCTTTATACTTGGGGCAGTACTGCCAGAGTGTGAGCGTTGGAGGAGGTGGGTGAGAGGGACGAGAGCGGTGGGCAGCAGTCAGCATTGTGCCCTGTGCTCATTCCTGCAGAAGCGAACGATGCAATCCAGTACGTACCTGTCTGCAGCAGGAAAGAAAACAACACTATGCTTCCTGAAAGTGAAGACCTTGGCTGTATAGCCAGCGGTGTGGGCTGCACACCCAAATACCACAAGGTTGTGGTAATAATTATGTTTTCTTATAAAAAATAAATCACACGGTGGCAATGTTCTGATTCAAAAAGTACAATCCTGATGTAATTTCCTTCAGTCAGTATTCAACAAAAAAACAGTTTCCCCATATAGTTGCAGATGTTTCCATATTGTGGCCAATGCATTTCGGGCTTGGATGTCCTTCTTCAGGGCCTGTATCTTATAAACCAGTATATTAAAGATCCATAATCCCAAAAAGAGTCAATATATTCAACCATCACAAAAACGCCGTACAGCAAGAATACGTATCATGCGTACCAATGTGAGCATTGTTCATATTCCCATAGTAAAACATTCCCCATCTGGTACATTCAAATAACACAAGCATTACAATAATGGGCAGCAAAATATATTCAAAAGATGCGCAGCATAAATGTGCATAAACCACATTAAATCCATATATCAGAGTGTTATCATACATACGCAGTGCTTTAAGTGGGGTAAGAAATTGAGGGGGGGCCCTCGTTTGGAGGCGTGGCCTCCATTGTGGGCGTGGCCCAAAAGTGCACAAATCATAGTAAGGTGCGCAAACAAATATATAAATGTATTTGAGCATTTATATATTTGTTTGCGTACTAATATGGTTTGTGTATTTTTCAAGCCTTCTTTTATATTCATAGCAATGTTGCATATTTCTATGTTTATAAAAGGTGGCTTGAAAGTGCACTCACCATAGTAAGTTACGCACACTTGTGTGCTTACCTTACTATGGTTTGTGTACTATTCAAGCTGCCTTTTATAAACATAGACATTTGTAACATATGTCTATGTTTATAAAAGACGTCTTGAAACGTAGGCATCTTTTATAAAGCGTTGAGGACGGACAAAACCCAAGGTGGCTTTGTCCGTCGACAAAGCTTTATAAAAGTTGCTTTGAATTGTGTACGATTCAAGCCATCTGTTATAAACATAGAAATATTTCTACGTGTATAAAAGATGGCTTAAACGTACACAGTTGAAGGCATCTTTTATAAAGCCTTGCCAAAGGAGAAAGGCGCCTCGGGCTCAGTGATCTCTGCTCAGAGCACTGACCCCGAGGCGTCTTTCACTCTCTGCGAACCCGCGGCTCCGTGATCTAATCTACATATTAGATCATGGAGCCCGCGGGTTCGCTGAGGGTCAGTGACCTGGCGAGGGGAACTAAGGCACTGTAGCTTCCTCTGATGGCCCCTCAGATGAGGGGTCATCAGAGAAAGTTACAGAGACTGACGGAAGTGCCAGCCAGTCACAGCGACGCTGTGGCTGGCTGGCACTTCTGTCAGCTTGCCTGACGTTTAACTGGCGGGCGCATCTCTCGTTGCGGCTGCGGCCGGATAATGCGTCCTGCCATGACGTGGTGGGGCTGGGGGGCCCCGGCAGGGCCCCGGCTCAGCCTCACTTTTTGGAGACTGCCGGGGCCCGGCCCCGGCAGGCCCCGGCCCACTTAAAGCACTGTACATACGTGATAATATGTTAAGATGTTGTCATGCCATGGTCCAGAAGTAAGGAAATAGTGGAAAAAAATGATAGAAACATAAACCAAAAACTAGTCAGAAACTGAAATGTAATATGGTAATCTATAGAAGCCTCTAAATCACGACAATCTCCATGACTTATAATGCATATTGTCAAGCAACTGACCTGATGCTGTTTCTCCACTATCTATTCCGGAAAAAGCAAATAATACACTCAATTACTTAATGCTCCTCTGCCATGCCGAGGCAGAGCAGACGTTCATTTCCTTAAACAATCGCTTACCTTTCAGTTGCGTGTTCAGAATATGTACATATGCACCTACACGCAAGAATTTCCTCACAGCGTGTCAGACACACGATTTTACGGTAATGGGCCAATAGTGAGTCTGTAATCGAAATAATGCATATTTGTTCAAACTATCATGATGTTAATTCCTACGTTACTGCATCCTTTTGCTGGGAAGCAGTGTTCTCCACTCACCTTTTCTGGATCACAATTAGAAATGACACAGCGCTGCGCTGCGAAAACACTGTGTGTCCTGTCTGTAGCTGTTCTCCCTCTGGCCCTGTGAGACAGTCATATAATGTTTCTGAGGAGGACCTGTGGACCCAGAGATCGCATGTGTTTATAGCAACTGGTGAAACACAGTGTAAGTGTAGTATTCTAATGCCTAATGCCATTTTATTGTTAGAAGTGCCGCGTCTCCCCGCCTGCGCGTGTGAGAGATTGTTGGGTTAGAGCGTGAGGGCGAGAAGGGATTTGAGAGAGCGACGGTTGAGAAGGATGTCGAGCGCATGATGCGGTTGCATTGCGGGGCGCCGGCTTGTATGTTTATTCAATAAAGTAAATCTCAATTACTTTCCGTGTCAAGCATACTTCATTTGGCGACGAGGATGCCGGTGTCCTGAGGACCCACGGAGTGAAGAGGAGTTGAGAGCAGACGCTCCGAGCCTAAGCGCTAGGCTGCACAGGTTTGTGCTGGTGTTTCCCCAACAAAGGAAAGGACAAATGAAGATCGGACGCTCCGAGCCAACGATCACATAGTGTTGGCTTGTGCTGTTGTTTCTGAGACTGAAAAGGAGAGTGTGTGCTCCGAACCGGCGCACATCGTGTGTTGGTTTGTGCCGAGTCTTTGTTCTAGTCCACGGGTGGACTGGAAAGGAGAGCGTGTGCTCCGAACCGGCGCACATCGTGCGTTGGTTTGTGCCGAGTCCAGGAAGTCTCCTCCTCTGGTCCAGGAAGTTTTCCATGAACTGCAAGTAACGCTGTATTACTGGTGGGTTGACGGAAAGGACCCGCCTTAAGCTCTTATGTCACATGATCTGCTTGACCTAGAGCCAGGCTTAATGAAGAGTGGACAGTGATTCCCTCATTTTCGTCACAGTACTTGTACTAGTAGTCACAGACTATACATCCTGCACTTAGCAGAGTCAGCAAGAGGATTATAAGGAAGTGGTGTGCAATAAGAAATTTCTCAGTATAGCAAACTAAAATAATGCAAGGTATCAGCATCCAACCACCGGCAAGTTTCCTTCCAACTCCAGGCCAACCTGTGGTTTTGTGATCAGAATGGAAAGAATTTTGGCTGAATTACATTCAAGCCGTAGAACAAGAAGAACTCACATCCCGCAAAAAGAAGTTACTATTGCTACATGCATTAGGATTAGAAGGACAAAGAAAGTTCAGAGAATTACCAGAGTTGACTGTAGATGAAGCTGGCGATGCTGATGAGCATGATAGGGCCATAAGACAATTGGACAAGTATTATGCCCCAGAAACAAATGTAGCCATAAATAGATACAAGTTCTATACATAAGTACAGAAAGAACATGAAAGCATTGAAGAATATGTTTCAGCCTTAAGAGTGTTATCACGAACTTGCCAATTTGGCAATGGGATTACCCTAGATGAGTTGATCAGGGATCAAATCATCATTCATTCAAAGGATAATTTGGTACAAGACAGGCTATGGATGGTTGGGAATCCATCTTTACCAGAAACTATTGCAATTGCAAAACGTGTGGAACGCAGTCCGTTGTGCTCGAAGGAAATGAAAAGCAAGAAAGAAGAGGCTATACAAAGTATGCAAAAGCAAAGTATCAAAGTGATCCAGGAAAAAGAAACTGATGAACAGGCTCAGGTTAATGTTCTGCGACCTAAAGACAGAGCTGAATCTAATGGTGTGAGTAAGGATAAGAGTGAAATCAATGCAGGAAGAAATAACAGGGCAAAATCTTTTGAGCAAAAAGGAAGTTCTTTTAAAGGAAAGAATTGGGCGAAGAATGAACCCAGGATCCAAAATGATCAGAGATTTCAGAAGACTCAAACAAGAGAGGGAGACAGGTGTTACAATTGTGGCAGAATTGGTCATTATGCATTCTCAAAGCAGTGCCCAGCGTTGGGGCAGAAATGTGGAAATTGTGGCATAAGAGGTCATTTCGCGTTGTATGTAGAAGGAGGAAGAACATTTCTGCCATTTTAGAAGAAGAGAAATCGGAAGAAGAAAGGGTGTTCCTGATACATGAGCCACCTGGTGGAGAATTTAAATGCCCTAGCTGTGAAGTGATAGTTGACAATTGGAAACTTAAGGTTAAGGTGGAGAGTTGTTCACCATGGACGATTATCACTAAAAGAATATGGCAGAATTTAGTCACACGTGGCCTCAAAAGTAAGATGAATGCATCAGACATACGAGATCCTGGTGGGTTTGAAGGATCCAAGATCAAGATGATCGGATGGTTTTCTTGCATCATTCAATTTAAAGATAGGCATGCTCAAGTAAAGGTTTATGTTGCAGAGAAGGGTGTCAATGTTATAGGTTGGAGGGATCAAGCTGGATTGAGGATCAGATTGGATCCATGTGACGAAGAACAAATTCTGGTTGTTAACTGTAGTCAGGAGCACGAAGATAAAACTATCAAGGTGAAGAGAGACAACCGACTCAAATTAGGTTTACTAAAATATTTTGCACACAGAATTCGTCTCAAGAATGGAGCAATACCAGTTAAGCACACGAAGTCCAGACCAGTCCCATTTGCCATAGCCGACAAGGTTGAGAAACAATTAACAGAGTTGGAATCTGAAGGAGCGATCAAAAAAATTGAGTCCTCCGAATGGGTGAGCCCCATTGTTGTTGCGTTGAAGAAGAACGGCAAATTAAGAATTTGCGTAGATTTTAGAGACGTAAATAAGAACATCATAACTGACACATTTCCCCTTCCCATTATATCTGAAATGTTGGATCGAATTGGTAATGCTGATCTGTTTTCCACGCTAGACCTGTCAAGCGCCTATCATCAGATTTTGCTGACAGAAGATTGTAGAGATATTACAGCATTTATTACGCCACATGGACTGTATAGATACAAACGTATGCCATTTGGTTTAGCATCTGATGCGGCAGTATTTCAAAGAGTTATGACGCATGTACTTAAGGGAATAAGTGGTACGCTTGTATATCAGGATGATATAATTGTGTTTGGTAAGGGATTTGAAGAACATGACAGCAGGTTGAAGGAAGTGTTGAAGAGATTAGAAGAAGTTGGTTTAGAAAATGAGAAAGGCAAATGTAAGTTTGGAGTGGAATAGGTGGAATATCTTGGTCACACTGTGAATGGAAAGGGGTACAGGCCTAAAAGAGATGCCATGAAAGCGATTAAGGAGTCGCCCAATCCTAATAACAAAGATGAGTTTAGATCATTTTTGGGGTTGTGCGAATATTACAACAAATTTGTTAAAAAATTTGCAAGTGTAACAGAACCATTGAGAAAGTTATTGAAAAAAGATGCAAAGTTTATATGGACTGAGAAGTGTAATGAAGCGGTTGAAGTCATAAAGAGAGAAATTTGCAACTCTTTTGAGTTATGAGGTTTCGAGTTTGGGAGATTGACCAAGATCACCGTTGATGCCAGTGGGAGTGGTTTAGGGGCGGTGCTATCGCAATTAGATGAAGATGCTAATGATAGGATAATTAGTCATGCTTCAAGAGCTATTACAGAAACAGAAAGCAGATATTCTGTCATTGAAAAAGAGTTATTGGCATGTTAATGGGCAGTGAATTATTTCAGAAAATATCTGTGGGGAAGCAAATTTGTAATTCAGACAGATCATAAGCCTTTAATTAAAGTTCTCACGGTGAAAGGAATGTGTAAAGCCTCGCCGAGATTAGCAAGACTTAGCCTCAAGTTACAAGATTATAACTTTTCAGTGAAATACGTGCCGGGAAAGAGGAATGTTGTTGCTGATTTTTTATCTAGATTACCATTGAAGGGTAAGGAAACAGTAGCTGATGCAGATGAGGAGATGGTGGCTGTCATTTTTGAGGTTACGTCCAAGGACACATGGATTGAGGAGCTCGGTAGGGATGATGTGATACAACAGATAAGGAGATATACTGAACCAGGGTGGCCTGAGAAGAGGGCAATTAGTGAAGAATGTATGAGATTTTGAGAAGTTAAGGATAAATTGTCTATCGAGGATGGATTTTGAGTGAGGGGAGATAAATTGATTCCTCCTCAGAGTTTATGTAACAAACTCGTTGAAAAAGCACACATAGGCCATCGAGGCATCACTGGCACAAAGAACAACATGCGGTCGAAATATTGGTGGCCAGGTATGGATTTGATGATTGAAAGATTTATCAGGAATTGTTGGCCATGTCAGAATAGTGACAAGAGCTGCAAGGTGTTCGAGTCAGAGCCAATTAATATTTGTAAGGGTGAAACACCATGGGAGATGGTAGGAACTGATATTGTTGGGCCGTACGTGAGGTTGTTTGGGGAGAAGAAATTCTTGATAGTTTTAGTTGATTACTACTCAGGATGGTTGGAGGTCAAAGCGGTGAGTAAAATTGATACAGATGAGGTGATAAAGTTCATTATGCAAATCTGCAGAAGGTAGGGATTTCCTAAAATAATGATAAGTGATAATGGTGTTCAGTTTAAAAGTAGAGAGATGAGAGAATTTGCCAAAAGATCGGGAATTGAATGGAGGTTTTCATCATTATATCACCCACAAGCCAATGGGTTAGTGGAAAGATATAACCGAGTTATTGTAGAAGAAGTAGAAATGGCTTTAAGTAACAACATGCCAGTGGACAAAGTTCTTGAGGATAGGGTTTGGAGTATTAGAATGTCTGTTAAAAGAGGAATGGAGGTCTCTCCTTTTGAAATAAAGAGGGGAAGAGCCTCAAATACCTTGCTTAATCCAGCATGGGTTAATCGTAGGAGAGGTTTAAGTAAAAGGTTACAGAGTTCAGACAAGCAGCCAGAAATGCGTAGTATGTCTCTAGAAAGGTCAAAGTTGAGATTGTTACCGGGAGATTTCGTGCGAATCAAGTTGGGACGAAATGTTAAGAAAGGTGACTCAAAATACAGCAGTTCAGTCAAAGTAATACAAGTGTTTAAAAGAGCGGTTAAGGTTACAGGAGGATCTGTATGGAATTCGGACAGGGTTAGTAAATGGATGTGGAGAGGTAAAAATGAAAGAGATGAGCAAGTCAAATTGGAGAGACGAACGTGTGATTTGTTTGGTGATGACTTTATTCAAAATAGAATTGAGAATGTGAATGGTGACGGTGTGAGACGAGTCAGTGAACGGAGCGTATAACAACAACAAGGTGATGAGGTGTGTGAAAGGAGGATTGTACGTAGTTCTAGAGAAAATAAATTACCGTTCTGGTCCAGAGATTATGTCATGCAGAGTTAAGTTACGACTTCATGTAGGGGTACTATTATCCAATGTTATTTGTTGTGTTCACAAGATTGGTTACAACTCTATGTAATCTCATACTCATGTTTTCCTTGTGTATATGTAGTTTTCCTTCTATTCTTCTTCAATTTTGTAAAGGGGGAGGTGATGTAGTATTCTAATGCCTAATGCCATGTTATTGTTAGAAGTGCCGCGGCTCCCCGCCTGCGCGTATGAGAGATTGTTGGGTTAGAGCGTGAGGGCCAGAAGGGATTCGAGAGAGGAACGGTTGAGAAGGATGTCGAGCGTATGATGCGGTTGTAGTGCGGGGCGCCGGCTTGTATGTTTATTCAATAAAGTAAATCTCAATTACTTTCCATGTCGAGCATACTTCAGTAGGCCCCCTGTAATGTCAGCCAAAAACTGCACTTCTGGCATGGCTGTCATTTTATTTCGGCAACAGCATTGCATTCCTTCGCTTGGCCTAATATATAATCAATTACCTTAAAATAAATGGCACAATACCTCCCCCGGGTCCCTGGCAGATCTATTCTAAATGC
Organism: Ambystoma mexicanum; assembly: GCF_040938575.1. Lineage (NCBI taxonomy): Eukaryota > Metazoa > Chordata > Amphibia > Caudata > Ambystomatidae > Ambystoma > Ambystoma mexicanum. The sequence continues at coordinate 780,771,507 of NC_090935.1, read as the reverse complement.
AAATAGCCACAGACAGGCCTTTATTATTTGCCTATAAAAATATGAATTCACTGAGAAACATGTTAGCACGAGCCATATATAGTGAGGAACCTAGAACGAAGAAAAATCTATAAAGGTAACTTATCATGTATTAATGTTGTGGTTGGGTCTCCCGTGTCATTCTGGAGCTCCCCACGGGGATTCGAGAATGACACGGGAGACCAGTTAACCTATCAGAGCTGATGCAGGACAGCCTGCATTGTGGAGGTTCTCTTCAAAATAAATAAACTTACCACAAATCTATGGCCGTGTCTGGATGAGATTAATCTCAACATTTTGGAGGCGAGTTCCAGCTTGGTGCACAAACAGTTGTTGCATCAGTCTTCGGAAGATGGTAGCAGCCAATGCTAGGCTAACCAGCATTAAGCTGGTATATAAATGCTGCAAGGGGTGTGACAAAAGATTTTAAGTGCTTTGACTCTTTATTCAACACCACCTGATGGCATGCTTACGATAGATCTAACGGTAATGGGCCAAAATGTCATACCTCATAATTGCGATGGCTGAAATTCTGACTTACTGTTTTTGGACCCCCCTTAAGCCACATATATATATGGGGGGGTTATATGATATAATAGTAATATGGTGGGTTTGCGGGGGGTCTCACCCCCACATATATATGTGCTGTAAAGGGGGTTTAAAAAATAAATCTGGCATTTTCGGGCGTCACAATTATGGCGGTCGCAGTCATCACATAGACACTGATATAACAAGGTAAAATATTTGTCTGGCTTCATAGTTACTAACATCTCGTTTATGTTTGGTAGGGGATGCCTATCTATCCAGATATTGGTGTTCAAATCCCTGAGGTCTATGCACATTCACATTGAGTTGTCGGGCTTGCACACTATCACTATAGGGGATAACCATTCTGAAGATTCAATGGGTTCAATGAAGTTCTGTTCACACAATTTTGTCAATTCCTTTTAAAGGGTATCCTGATGTGCAATTGGAAATTTTTCGAACTCAATTTGTAACTGTCCTGGCACCTCTCTTCAGTACAATCCTATGCTTGAAACTGTTGAGCTTTCCAGTTTGTTTGTTGAACAAAAGATTAAATTATTTGACCAAATCTTCCATGGAGTTAAAATGTTGGTTTGTCACACGTAACATTGGAGTCACCTCGCCTGGGTGTATTTTGATCCGGAGAGTTGCCTGCTTTTCCCATCCCACCACAAAGGATCCATTTTCAGCAGTGTATTGTTCACAGTACATTTCTCTGTCTTTAAATTTGAAGTGGATCCACTTGTATCCAATGATGTTACTGGGACTCTTGCGGTATCCCGTGGCTCTGACATTTGCAATCCTCAGATCACCTAGTTGTCCTTTCAACTCTTTTTCATACATGAGCACATCCACCATCGTATATGGAGATCCCTTATCTACCATAATCTGTAGCAGAATGGTATTGACTTGCATCCATTCCCATGGACCATTGATCATGCAGTCAGATTCATTAATGAATATGACTACATGAACATACAACATTCAATCATGGCCACAATAGACACTTGCTTAAAGTTAATAAGAAATACACTAGATTACTGTCAATTAGACAAATAGTTAATGGAATTGGATCAATAAAAGAGAGAATCTCAGATTATATAGACACTCAGCTCAATCCCCTGGTACAGAATCTTGCATTGTACATAAAATACATCAAACACGTAATACAACAGGTAGAAACAATCATGTGGCCGGAAAACTACAGACTGGTAACAATGGATGTGACTGCAGTGTACACCTGCATAGAACAGGAATGAAGGCTATAGAGTACTTCTTGAAATCAAGATCAGTCTCTTACCTAGAACAAAACAAAATGATAATCAAAGTGTTGAAGTTCACTCTTACAAACAATATCTTTTGTTTTAACAACCACATTTACAGACTAGAACAAGGCGCGGCGATGGGTGGTAAGCACTCACCGCCATATGCCAGTCGATGTATAGGCAATTTTGAATTGGAATATGCTTGGACACAGACAGTATTTACTGCTACTGACAATATTGTCTATTGGGGTTGTTTCATGAACAACATTTTAAGCATTTGGAATGGAGATCTAAATTCATTAATGGAATACACCAACTATCTCAATAATAATGACTACAATATAAAGTTAACAATGCAACAACATGTAGAAAGAATAACCTTCCTTGATTTGGAACTCTATGTACATGAAAATGGAATTCAAACTGCTCTTTTAAATAAACCAACAGCAGGGAACAGTATCTTACATGCGAACAGCAATCATCAATTGCATACATTTAAAAAACATTCCATATGCTCAATTCTTGAGAATAAAGAGAAATTGCAGTGATGATACAGAATATAAAAAAAATATTCATAAAAGCATTGTATGATTTAAAGCCAGGGGCTATCGGAAACAAACAATAGATGCACGAAGAAGAGCCTCATTTAAGGACAGAGCAGAATAATTGGTGAATAAACTCAAACCAACAGTAACGTCCAGAGTCGAGAGAAAAACCAGGTTAATGACAACTTACACCACGGATCACTAAATTAGGAATAAACACAGGCACATTCTACATTTGGACACAACAATATAAAAACACCTGGACAGCTATCCTAATATTACATACAGAAGAGCAGCAACAATCAAGACCCTCATAAGTCCAAGCTTTTTGGAAACTCTGCATTCGCTATGGCAAATTCTGCCCATAAAAGGTAATCACAAATGTGGGAACTGTAAGATGTGCCCACAAATAATGGAAAATGTTGATTCAATAGGACTACCCAATGGTCAGAATCTGCAGATCACTGATTTTATCAATTGCAACACCAAATTTGATGTGTATGGTATCAAATTCCAAGATGAAAAATGGTATATCAGAAGCACAATAAGGAAACTGAAATTGAGAATCATGGAACATATGAGAGCCATAAAGAATGGGGACCCAAAATATCCATTGGCAATTCACCACAAAACAGAACACTCAGATGAGAAAACTGAAGATCTGAAGTTTAAGGTTTTATCAACAACTGAACTATCAATCAGAGGAGGCAATATGGAACTTCAATTATGGCAGGATGAATGAAATTGGATTATACTTCTGGACACATGTCATAATGGACTAAACCAGGGCAATGAGTAGTGGTCCTTCCTTTAATGAAATTGATGGAGCAACATTGAAAACAAGAGTTCTGAATATTTTAAAAAAAGAAATTGAAGTTTCCAAATATGCTTTTGATATATACATCTGTAATATAAAGTAGTGTATATCAACCTGCCAAATTCATGAAAGCAGGTAAGTATTGCTTGTGTCCATGGCATATACATGTTTTTTTCAGAAATCCGCCCAACACCCCTTTTTGGATTTCTGAAAACACTAGCTCGCACTAACAAAATGGCATCTCAACATGTGACGGATGACAGCTATATGAACTTTTATGTCCATCTGCCGATATAGCAGGTAATATGATTCTATTTTTGATGGTTTCAGCGCTATAAGAATGCTTAATTAGATATAAACTATATTAGAACACATCCAAATCAGTCTGTATATATTTTTCTATCCACTTCTTGAAACGTGTCATAATCACCAGCCAAAATAGAAAGTCACTCACATTTTTGAGAAAAACAAGGACAAGGTTAAAGCTGGGTAAGTGAAAGAAAAATCTTTTATATTGCCAATGCTCACAAGTGATGACAGGCAACTCTACCGTTAGCTATATAAAGGATGAACCTGTATATTCATTAGTTCTTCTTTCTTTTGACATTGTCTATGTTGCCAGATGCATGAAGCTAATCAAAATATCAAATCCTCCTGATGATCCACCAAGAGGTCGGGAAATACCTGTAGAGGTTAACAAGGTTAACAAGGAATATGAATACCAAGATTGTAAACACTCTAATTTGAATTATGAACATTTTTGGAAGAAGTTAACAAAAGAGGAATTTGAATATCAATATTGTAAACATATTTTGAACTATGAAGACATTTTAAAGAGTCTGTTATTTCAAAGATATATATTGAAGAATTGTTGGATATTACAAAGACATTTATTGAAGATTTTTTGGAATAGTCTGATACCATAAGTCATTCATGTTTATTTTGAAGCGCAACTATTATTAAAAAACAGATATTGTTTCAAAAACAATAAACTACTTTGAGATTTTGTAAAACAAAAGAGATCTTATATTTTTCTTTCCTTGTGGATATATTGGCAGTCATCAATATGAATTAGAAAATGTCCATAGGTGCTTTGCCATTAGATAACTACATAAATCTTGAATTATTTGCGTTTTGGCAACTTCTTTATGTCACTTAATCATTCACATGCTGAACCGGGGGTGGTGGGACAGGGCAGGGGTGTGGGCCAGGAAAGAGATGCCACAGCAGAAAGTGAAAAAGAGATGGTGCCCACTGCTCTGCAAGTGGGTGCAGGTAACGTTGGGTATTGTGGCGCACTGGATATTCGAGTTAGGGATGCATCAAACTGGGATGAGGCAGTGTGGGACCAGCAACAGTGCTTTGTGTATGGCGGAGCAGTGGAAGGAGAGAATTGATAGGAAAACGGTGATGCGGTGGAGTGGACCAGCGACATATGCTTGAAATAGGAATTTTGTGGAACACCATGGCCTGTATCACCTTCTGCAGCATTATTTTCCAAAGTCACTGCCAATTTGCTCCCCTTCACCACACCAAGCCAATGAAAACCAACAAAACCAGGAAGTGACCTGTTTACTTCAAGACCTGCCCCAACCAATCAATGAGCTGCATGAGTGCTCTTTCAGGAGGTCAGGCATCAGTGGTCCCATACATGTGCTGGTCAAATCAGTCCAAAAATGTTTAAACTTTCCTGCAAGCGATTTCACTGTAAGCAGGCGGTTCAGCAAACAAATCTCTTTTCATGGCAGATGGGTATCAGATGGGGCTTGGGGTCAGCACTTGCTTTGGGCAGGCATTAGAGCATGAGAGCAGCCCATCACTTTTACTCCAAATCCTGCCCTAACCAATTAATGAGCTGCACGTGTGCTCTTTCAGGAGGTCAGGCATCAGTGGTCCTGTACATGTGCTGGTCAAATCAGTCCAAAAATGTTTAAACTTTCCTGCAAGTGATTTCACTGTAAGCAGGCGGTTCAGCAAACAAATCTCTTTTCATGGCAGATGGGTATCAGATGGGGCTTGGGGTCAGCACTTGCTTTGGCCAGGCATTAGAGCATGAGAGCAGCCCATCACTTTTACTCCAAATCCTGCCCTAACCAATCAATGAGCTGCACGTGTGCTCTTTCAGGAGGTCAGGCATCAGTGGTCCTGTACATGCGCTGGTCAAATCAGTCAAAACTTTCCTGCAAACGATTTCACTGTAAGCAGGCGGTTCAGCGAACAAATCTCTGATGGGCATCAGATGGGACTTGGGATCAGCCCTTGCTTTGGGCAAGTATTAGAGCATGAGAGCGGGATGACAGTACCATCGGCAGCAGAGCATCGATTAGCTTCTGCCCTCCTTGCCTAGTGCATGAACTCCATTACAACTCATACAATTGATTCAAAATTGACCTTATTTGGTCAGATCAATGCAAGTTCCATTGTTGATTTTCCAAGTAAAAGTGCCCTGCTCCCCATCAAGTGTCTGTTGTAATGCAGGCTAGAATACACAATTGCTCCCCCGACTGCATCCTGCCATCAGGTTTGTTTTTAAGGATTCAGTGCATTTCCATTTCCAGAGCACATTTGCGGGTTCATGGCTAGAGGTACTGTACATCAACGGTTTCCTCATTTATCCATCCTCAATTCAGGAGGAGTGATCTGATGTGCCTCTTCCAGCTACGGCCCTCAACCAAGTAATCATGCTACTATTTAAAATGGAACAAGAATGAAGCAGATCAGTTTCAGCAAAGGCTTATGATTTGTGGGATTCTGTTTCTGCGTGTATGAAGAGTTATCCAAACACCTGATGGTCGTTTCTCTACCCGAGATACACTGCCCTGCTTTTTAGATTTGTAGCTCAAAATTTGAGCTTTTGAAGCTCATCAAACTGTAAAAGTTCCCATTTTGAAACAAAACAGTTTTAAAACAAATGTTACTTATTGTACCAAGTATCCAATCAGCCTATCCATCCTTGCAATAAGAACCATCATCTATGCCAACTGTCCACCCAACTCCTGTGCCCTTCTGTGACTGAGGCTGCACTTATAATGGAAAAAGCAAAGTAATAATTAACATAGAGACTAGGACTGAATGGACACCAGAAAAGAGACAACCTGGAATCTTGGCTGCTTTATTGTGGACTAGGAGCTAGTCAGAAAGATAGGTTCTCACTTACCATGGGTTGCTTTCTCCCACTTGAATCTGCCTTAATAATCTTACTGGTGTCCCACACCTGAGAATCTCAGAGCTTTCTACTTGTCCCAGGTCAGGCATGCTCTATTCCTTGTAGTATTCTTAGCATTCTTTGGAGGCCAACTGAAGGATTTATAGGGTAGACAGTACCCTTTCAAATCAAAGTGACCACTCTGGCATCATGAGTGATTTAAAGTGGCATGGCCGGCATACATTGTGGCCACAGCCATCATCAAAAGATGTTTTACGGTGGCACAGCTGACATATACTGTGGGCAGATGCATCATGAAAATCTTTTGTAAAATCCTCTGAACTGTTTTTGATCTGGCATTCACTGCATTTCTACATATGTTACCCTCCAGGACTGATTGCACGGCTTTTTATCCAATTCTTGCACAACAATTGTGCTGTTAAATGCAGTTTCAACCCGCTGTTTAAAAAGACTATTCCTGAAGGGAGAACTCAGTCCCGCACACTAATTCCATGGAAATGTTTGAACACACCTTAACAAAACAAAAATCACAAACCCCTCACTTCCCTTAAATCATTTTTAAATCGAGGGTAGCCCCTCAGGTGCTCCTCGCCCGTCCTTGGCCCCAAATCCTGCGTCTGCCATTGGTACACTCTCTCAGGTATATACGACTAGAACCTCCAAGCCATCCTTCCCAATAAGGAATACATATAGTGATCCCCATACATATAGTGATTCCCAATAAGGAACACACAAAGGGCCTGATTCATGGAACGTTTTCCTATGGGATTACGCCATCATAAAACACTTCCATGAATCAGGACCACAGTGATGTAGGTCCTTTGGAAATCCACTAAAGTTGTGTATTTGGCAGACCGAGAATAAATATTGCCTGTGTTGTCTGTAGTGAAAGTCTTTCTCAGAATGACAATATGACTTCAAATAGGAATAGGACCTTCACTTCTGAGACCACACCAAAGAGCGCAATGAGTCGCCTGATTCATGGAAGCGCAATCTCATAGGAAAACGTTCCATGAATCAGTTGTTTAGCCTTCTCACGTCCCCTCCTAATATGATGAGTGGCAGGAAGGCTGGCACATTACTATGGCATTACGTCAAATAAATAAAATACAACCGTTAAAACTGCAACATTCCATTTATCGGATTATATGCAGCATGGAATGTAAGCACGCGTATACCAACGTTCACAGGGCAGCACAAGAGGCAGCACACATTCTAAAGTCAAAATCCCACATGCAGGTATGGTACTGTGAGCTTTCATTGCAAGGGCCGGGCATTGCATACATACAGAATTACCAGCCTAAATATGTCAACACAGCCCCTCGGGCACTACTTAGACTTGTGACAACATTGCATTTTGCAACACTGACTCCTGCATTGGTAGCGCGTGCTGTCAACCTCCCGACTAACACGATAGGAAGGAGGGAATGTTTAGTGGAATGCGAAATAATGACAGCGCCATAATTGCTGGCAAGCACATTTCTGGCACGGGTGGAGCGCCAGTGGGTCACGGATTCCTTCCCCGTGGGCTAGAATACTTCCTAAATGGTATGCATTGTGAGGTCCGTGTCTGCACTTCAAACCAGGTAAGTTGTTTTTATAAACCGTGCAAGTAATTGGAAAAAAACGCTCCCGCTGCTTTTCAGGAAACGATAAGCAGGCACCTCTCCAGCGGTCAGCAGTTATTCTCGATATAGATCTTGCATGGAGAGAGTCTGATTCGGCCACTGTGTGACTCTGCCCCGCGCCAGGTCAATGCCACCCTGACCTGCTGCTGGGAATTTAGAAAACAGTTCCCAAAGTAGGGAGCTCGCGTCCCCTGCACTCTATCCAGTCACACATCTGACAGCATCCAACTGATGTGTTTAATCTCAATGATAGAGGTGATTTATATCGCTCATATTCCATTTCTAAAATACAGGTAACCTTTTTGTCTATAGTGGTTTCACAACAATGTTATAAATACTGTCTTTTTTTCCACATATTTCTTAAATTGATTACCTCTGCTGAAGAGACTTGTGGCTCCAAACACGTTGGGTTTCGCTTCGAATAAATTTACTTTTTGATGCATGAAGCGGTTTTGAAGGATTTCTATATTGTGTCATACTTGCTGCAAGTCTTACCTTTACTGTTTGGCTATTTGTTCCTTGATCGGGTGCAGGGGACTGGAACTCCCTAGTTTGGGAACTCTTTCCTATATTAGACATTATCACTCTATGTGCCAGGACTGTTGTCCTCCCCCACCCCCCCGACACCTTAAGTGTTTTACTGAATTCATTTATTCTCAAATACTGTTTATCTGAACATTTTTCCTGTGGAGTGCAATGTGATACTAGTTTGTACTTTCGTTTTTGTTTACATTGGTACACCAGGAAGTCAAGGTTTTGCAATGTATTTGAGAAATCTAAAAATAGTGCTGCGCTTCAAAACAAGAATTTGCCTCACCTGCGCAAGTCCAAAAAAAACCAGCATTTGGGCAAGGCTAAAGTTTGCACCAACGGCAGCACAATCGTAAATAGCGTGTAATTTGCAATGATCCGTCATGCTGGACCAAATATTGAGATGCTCTGGCCATTCAGAGGCATTCATCGAGGCATTTGGATAGAAGCCTTAGCAGTGGACTGCTGTCTTGACTGAGGTCAACTCTCTATGGTTTGTGGATCAGAAGGGGTGCATGATGGCAACATTATCTCCACTTCACTTAGTCTCAGTACCCCTCTTGTTAGGGTCCTTTAAAATGACGACACTGATACGTCAGTGGGTCAAGGCAATAAAAGGGTCAAGCTATGCCCTCCCTCAAAGAGAGCACGAGCGGACATCATTACATCACCATCGAGTCTCTGGTGCGTTATTGTATACGGTGTGGGGATCCCTATACACACACAAGGGATCTTCCCTCACAATACTGGTGACGAGGCCAGTGACACACGCTGAACCCACTCTGTCGTGCTGGAGCTGTTATCAGCACCCCTAAGGGTGCAGTGTGCTGAAGCTCTGCTGTGACACAGAGGACGGTGCTGGATGCCTAGCCCCTCGATCCTCCTCGCTTACACGGCTCGAGTGCAGGGGGGAGGGGCGGCGGGCAGGAGAGGCGCCCATGTATTGAGGTTACAGCTCATTTTGGAGTGCTCGTGTCGCTGCATGCATCCTGTGTACCTGTCTGCACTGAAGATCAGATAGAGGTGTGCACGTCAGGCACTAGGTCTAATATCTGCCAGCCCACTTAGCAACTGGCTTTCCTGGGAAGGCATTGTGTGTAATACACGTACTGAAACAAAATGGCTGATGATCAAGAAGACCAAAGGAGACTACTGAGATAGCAGTGGTAGCTTGACCCCTTGGTTGTATTTGACATTTTGGGAGCACCATCCAGCCAAGGACTGAGATGGGCGCTATGGGTTGAACGTCTTGAAATGTATTTTGATGCAACTGGGGAGCGTAATGACTGTGAAAAAGTCAACGTTTTTGTATACAACCAGACTTGCATGCAATGCATGCAATATTTAAAACCGTTAACCTAACTGATGCCTCCTATGCTGCTGCGATAATGGTATTGAGAAACTATTTAAGCCCAATGGTTAAGACAACCTATGAACGATTCCTTCTCTGTGACGCCAAACAAAGGGAAGATGAGAAGCTTGTTGCTTTCCATGCAGGACTCCAATAGTTTACATTTGCGTGTGTGATGCTGAATGAGGAAGACGCGATTCGTGCTGACGTAATAGAGGGTTGTTTTTCGGTCAAGTTAAGGGAGCAAATGCTGCGTGAACCTGACATTAGTTTGGCCAGGATACTGGAACTGGGGAGATCCCATGAGGTGGCGGAAGCCCGAGCGTCCATAATGCATGCCATTTTGAAGGCTGTAAAACTGGAAGATGCATATGCTGTACACAAGCAACCAGCAAGGCCATTCAAAAAGGGAGGAGCAGAAAAGGGACGGAATTGCGAGTACAGTTTGCCACGCACGGGCTACAAACGGTTACTTGTGGCAGATGTGGCCTTACAAATCATTTCACAAAGGTTTGTCAAGCTCAACTACCTTCTCTACCGTGAAAAGGGCAACCCAAGCTACAACAATTCCAGAAGAGGAAGCAGAAGGACGCTCAGGTAGACCTGGCTATGCAGGAAGAGGGTAGAAAAGGTGAAGTCGGGGACGACAGGGATGTCTTTTTCAATTCCAACATTTTGAATGCAGGAAGAAAGTCCAAGCATCAGCGAAGATGCATTGTCTGTATACATGGCATGAACACCCTGGTGCTCACTGACATGGGCGCCTCTGTCAATGTGATGGCAATATCTCACTACAAAGCTTTATGCAAGCCACAACCTTTGAATAGCATGCATGTGCACATATTCACATTTGGTTGTACAAACCCCATCCCTCAGGAAGTCGTGTTTGTGACTACAATTCTACATTGTGACTAGCAGATACAAGCACGATTCTATGTACCAGCACTGAGTGAAGACACTCTACTTAGCTGCACAGAAGCTGAAGCACAACACATTGTAAATGATGCATTTGGGGTTTATGTTGAAGATGTTCAATCTTTGAGCAATTCAGCACTGTCTTCAATGGCATTGGTGTCATGAAGGGTGATCCAGTCCACCTGGACATTAACAAGACTATCCAGCCAGTTGCCCTAAAGCACAGAAGGGTCCCTTTTCCTCTCAGAAGTATGGTGGGTGAAGAGATTGGAAAACAGGTACAACTGGACAGAATTGAATGGGTGGCTGGCCCAACCGCTTGGGTTTCCCCAATTGTGATGGCACAGAACCCTAAGAAGCAGGAATCTGTGTGTACACGTGGCTTCCTAATAAAGCAATCAAACATGAACATTATATCACCCCCATGATAGATGGTGTTATCTCAGATTTGCAAGGAGCAGCATTCTTTTCAAAATTAAACCTGAGGGCCAGATACAATGAACTGGTTCTCCAGCCTCAGGATATAACACCACCTTCAGAACACATAAAGGACTGTATCATTATAAATGTTTGAGGTTCGGTGTGTCATGAGTGGCAGATGTTTTTCAAAATGCCATCAGAGGAGCCCTCGCCGTGGGCCTGACACTTCACAAAGAAAAGTGTGTGTTGCTCCAACGGAAGTTGGAGTTCTTCGGGTACATCTTTCAGGAGGGCGGTATCTTGGCTGATTCAAATAAGTCAGCCAACATCCAGAATGACAAGGCCCCAGTAAACGTGTCTGAGGTTAGTTTTCTTTTTACATGGTCACCTACTGCTGTGATTTATCAGAAATCTTGTGACCCTGTCAGAACCCCTGAGGAAACTGACCAAAAAACACACCCTGGCAGTGGACCCATGTTGAAGAAGCTGCATTTCATGACATTAAAGATGTCCTCACAGCAGAGACCACAATGATATTTTTTGAGCTAAGGCGACATTCAGAACTGATTGTTGATGCAAGTTCGTTTTGTGTAGGGGCTGTATTGCTACGGGCAGACTCTGGAGGTGATGTGACGCCGGTGGCATATGCAAGCAAAGGGTCATTTTCCATTGAACAACAGTATTCACAAATAAATCATAAAGCCCTTGCAGTTCTTTGGGGTTGTTGTCATTATCATTTGTTCATTTATGGAAAACCTATTTCCGTGGTCACTGACCATAAGCCTCTCCTCCCCATCGTATCGGGATTGTCCATGTGGCCTCCGGCGAGGATAGAGAGATGGCTGCTGGCTTTACAAAAATATGACATGAGTCTATCTTATCAACCGGCAGGTGACAATTTCCCGGATTACCTGTCAAGGCACCCTTCTCCCCACAGTCCAGAATCAGTGATGGAAGAAAGTCTATTGAAAATTATGTATGCTTGTTCACAGAAGTGGCAATTCCCAAAATCGTGTCAGTGAATGAGATATAAGAATCGTTGGGAAAAGATGAGTGCTTTAGAATCACAGAGGAGTGGAAATACATGCTCTCTCATTTGGATAAGCACGGCCAAGATGCAAATGTTGCCTTTGAACAATTGTGGAAAGTAAGACATGAATTGACATTTGCTTTAGACGGTACACTACTAAGAGGCTTGTGAATGGTCATCCTGGCCAAGCTGGTCCCTAAGGGAATTGCAGTTGTCCATCATGGGCATCAGGGAGCTGCCAAAACAAAGACTTGCCTTCGACAAAAAGGTCTGGCTCCCAGGGTTGGTAGAGAAAGTGGACGAGTGTGTCAGGAAGTGTGTGTGGTGCCAGGCAGCATCCCCAGAGCTGTAAGCACCCCCGATTCAGTCAATGGCCAGGAGCTGCAAGCCATGGGAAAAAGTACACATTGATTTTGAATCCACATGCAAAAATTATAATTTTTTGATAATGATTGATCAGTTGTCACGCTACCAAGAGGTTGAATTCATGTCCTCGACAGCCTCTTCTGTTGGGATACCACTGATGGAGAAAATCTTTGCAACACATGGCTACCGTAATGAAATGTGCTCTAATACTGGCCTGTAATTTCAAGGTGAGAGTTGCAGCACATTCATGCTGGCCTAGAGCAAATTGTGAGGCAGAGAATTTTATGCGCCACTTAAACATGGTATTCTGGATAACTCATGGTCAGGGCATTTGTCTCTATCGTGCCCTACATCAATTCCTGTTTGACTATCATCTGACTTCCCACGCTCACAGGTGTTGTCCTAGTGGAGACCTTATTTCAGCAGTGTACTCGTGGGTTAATTCCTCATCTTGAATCTTGGAGTCTGTTGTTGAATGACGATGATGTAGTGAGAGTTGAGAGAAGGAGGGAAAACGAGGGTGAAGGCCACAGAAGAGGGTTGCACTGCCATGAACTGGTGATTGGAGAATTGTTCTACCAAGGTCCCGCTGGTCTATTGGCAAATTGACTTTCATGTATGAACCTAGTCCTTTCCATGTGGTGGATAGAAAGGGCTCCATGATTACGTGGTCTGATGGCTGAGAAACAACTACAAGGAACTCTAGTTTCTTCACAAAATTTGAGGAGACCCCAGGTGATCCTGAGGACAGGGCTGGCTCAGGAGGTGACTATGTACCACCCTGGGTAGAGCCCGATCTGGAACAAGGAGAAGAAACTGCAGAAGAAGAAGCAGTGTTCAGAGATATGGAGGGAGAAAAGATCGGAACTCAACCCAGCTCTGAAAGCGACATGTCAACCAGTGAGAGTGCCAGTCGGCATTACCCCCTGAGAAGCTCAAGATATCGGCTTGGGGATCTGGATAATCATATTGCAAGCTGTAACTACACTCTCACATGAGAGGGTGTGGATGGAACTGGTTTGAGGTGATCTGTGATGTTAATGTTTATATTTGTTGTTTCAATCATTATGAGGAAGGAGGAATGTTGCGGTGCCTTAAGATTACGACACTAACATGTCAGTTTATCGGGGTAATAAAATGGTCATGCTGCGCCCTCCAGCAAGCAGAGCACAAATAGACACTGTTACACCACCTTGATTCTCTAGTGTGTTACTCAATATGGTGTGCGGATCGCCATAGATAAATGAGGGGACTTCCCCCACAACCCCTTTCTCCTGCAGGAACCGCTTCCAAGTTGAATTGTCCCACCTTCCCCTACCCCTTGAAGGCATATAATGTCATTCCATAGTCTTCAGTTGTAGTTGCCTGTCTTCTGCAAAGGGACTATAGAGGGAGGCTTCTGCCTGCTGCATCTCCTTATTGTGGGGCTTGTGGAACAATGTTCAGTGGCAGGCTTCAACAGGGATTGGTTCTGCCAGATGGTGGAACACCCCTTCTGGGAACTTGTGGGTGAGGCTTTCAGATGGACATGCAGATCCATCAGCTATCTAGGACTAGGTCACATAGCAGGTGGATTGCAGTCCAGCAGCCTGGAATGAAGAATCCCTCTAAAAACAGGCAAAGATAAGGAGCCAGAGCTCGTATGGCCTGCATTGCACAGCTTGCATGCAAGTAGTTTTTGAATATTGCCGCATACCAGAAGGTGAACAGCATGGTGGCGGGACAGAGTTCTTACGTGTGCTGAGGTAACGTGTGACTTTGCCGGGGCACCCACTTCGAGTGGTGGCATCAGCAGGGAATATAAAGGCTCTGAGCTCCCTCAGCAGTGTTACGGCTCTATTATGCTTGCATTTGAGTGGGCAGCCAGCTTAGCTTACCTGGCCATGAGTTCTGGCAGCTGGGGCCAGGAAGTGAGCATACAGCAGCTTCCGCAAGAACATGTAATGGGGAAACTATGCAAGGTATGCACAGCATGGTTTCGCCACGCTGTATGACAGCTCGGTGGCCATATTGGACATGGTTTCTGCTGTCCCCTGTGACAGTGGTGTTTAGAGGGATACATTAGGTTTTTCCATAGTAGCTTTCAATGTTAATTTGTGACACCAAAGCACACAGCTGTCACGATGGGCTCCTCTGGCAAGAAGGCCTCAAAGAGAAAGCACATAATTATGCAGGCAGTAAGCGCAAGTTCTGATTCAGACTCATCTTCTCCCCGGAAAAGGATGAAAAATTAGAAAAAAGAACAAAGCTCCATGCCATGTTTTCTGTCCAAACGTTACACTTTCTGTTGAGAGGAGAAAGCCATGTAGTAAAATATTCGAATTGATGAAATCCTGCCCTACATTACATACATACATTTGCATGGGAGTCTGCACCTTTGTATGTTACACTTCTGAGGAAATCCTCAATGGCTTCCAAGACATGCATGGAGCTATAGATATTGGGGCTGATATTGCTAACATCTCGAAGGCCTTGCCATGACTATTGGAGTTTGATGGAGAGCGGGCAGCAGCCATGGCAACAAGGTCCCTATATGAGGGAGAGACCTATTCATGCACACAACTGCTTGATAAAATCCCCTAAATGTTCAAAGACATGAGAATGCCCTTTGAAGGATCCCTGTTGTACGATGATCATCTAGAAGATAAGGTTTACATAACATTCTTCATTGACAAGCATTGGGGACAAACTGCAACAGAAGAGGCAACTGCTGGGAAGGCCAAAATCTCATATTACCCAGGGAATGACAGGAAGTAGTTAGCAAGGCACATAAGAAGGTAGGGTGGAGTTACATCTGCCCACCTTAAAGCACCATATCCTCCTAAGCAGCAGAGACCCTGAACATATATTCCACTGGGGGCCACTTTGCCACATTTTCTAGAGGAGTGAAACAGAATAGGCCAAGATGAATGAATGCTATGGATCATGAGGTTAGTTCTAAACTAGATTTTCTAGCTCCACCTCCACTGTACAGGCAAGTGTATACTTCCTTTGCCAAAGGACTGGACAGTCATAAATCACAGACTTATTGTAAAATTGACATAATGCAAGGATTTCACTGGGTTAGGAGGGGACAACATTGAATTCAATCAACTTTTTCTGTGATAACGCACCAGACAAAATACAGACTGGTCCTTGACATAATATCTCTCAATTGCTATGTGGCTAACAAATGTTTCAAGATGGATACCCTGTAGACAATCACCCCAATGCTATTTAGAGAGCACTTCCTGGCATCTATGGATCTCCAGGAGGCATACTTTCATGTTACAATTAGGATCACAGACTAGAGGTTTCTCAAGTTCACTGTAAACAACTCTCACTTACAGTACAGTAACTCTCACTTATAGTCCCAAACATTGTCTTAAGGTTACCAGAGGCTCCAAGGGTTTTCACAACAGTTCGGGCTACAGTTGCAGAAGCTCTACACTTGGAGGGGATTCAAGTCTTTGAGTACCTCAATGTCTGGCTGATTGATCAGACCCTCTCCATCTCTTGACCGATCCATCATGTAAATTAGATTTGTCCGCTGGTAGAATCCCTTGCATTCATAATCCACCACCGCAAGTCACAACTCATCCCAGTGCCTCGTGCAACATAGCCCAATGCCAGGTGGCAAGAGTTGGGGTACACCCAGCAAACGACACCCACCGGCCACGCAACAAGGGGGCACCATCCACCAGCGTTGGTCTAGGGATTTAGGAGCCACCCCCCAACCAGAAGAAGCCCAGGTGCAAGAGGATTCCCAACTATACAGCAGCACCAATGCCAAGATCATGACTAAAGTGGACCTCAAAGCATGTTTCAACAACTTCCAAAGCAAGCTTGCAGCCTCCTTTTAAACCCAATTCTCAACGCTCATGGCAGAAGTAAAGCAGGCAATCCAGGATTTGAAAAATGACGTGGCATCACTAGAAGAGCAGACTGACACAACTGAAAGAGCACTGCAGGAGATGGTGGAGGACAATAGGAAAACCAAAGACACCCTAGAAGACCTGTTTATGATCTCTCATAAACTCAAACTCTAGTGTGAGCACCTGTAAAACAGACCCCAGAGATCTAATATCCGCATACGGAGACTGCCAGAAGAAGTTGCAGACAAAGACCTCAAATAAACCGTGGAATGGATCTTGGCAGACCTCATAGGGGATGGAAAGGCAGAGGAGGTGCACATTGACCGGGTGCACAGGACTGGCACCAAAAATCTGGAGCCGGGGCAGACCCCAAGACATAGTGGCAGCGATAATACAGTACACCCTGAAAGAATGAATCATGCGGGTGTACCGGCGTGCTGGAACTATCCCTTTAAATGGGGCTAAAATCTAACTACATCAGGACCTGCCCAGGTCAGCACTGCAGAAGTGCAGGGAGATGGGGCCAGTGGTGAGGGCACTCATGGCCAAACAGATCAGATATAAGTAGACCTTCCCTTTTGGTCTCTTGTTTACGTGGGATAGACATCAGCACAGAAGCACCACCTGCGCGGAGGGTGCGCATATCCTGCACCTCAGTGAAGAAGACACTGAGCCTAAATTATCTAGGGATGAGGACGGCCACCAAGGAGGACATCATGGGAATGGTTGCAGGTGACATGAGCACCATGAATAAGTCGATGGCCGAGCACTGGCCCCAATGACAAATGCCCAACATGATGGGGCGCATAATGAACAAATGGAGGACAATCACAACACTGAGAGCCACAGCGACGGGGCACCCAGATTTGGAGGAAAGCCCCAATGAAACTCACTTGGAATTATACAGGTGGTTTTAGGATGCCCTGCTAGTTGTACCTGGAATCAATGGTGTGCCAATTCTGAGGGCAGTAGATCCGAATACTCTCTAGGAGTCTTGACTCGTGCCAGGGAGTTGGGGAGAGTCGGCGAGGGGGCTTTTAAGTTGGGGCCGAAGATAGGATTGAAGGGTCTGTGGGGGGTCAGTAATTGGGGTACTGGCATGGGAAGCAGGTGGAATAGGACCTTTAGAAACAGGTGTGAGATGCAGCGCTGGCAGGAGTCATAGGTGCGTACACTCAAATGCTTAACCTCAGGGGATTAAATCTCCCGGTCAGAAGGTGAAAAGTCGATAGGTTCCTCCAAACAGCACAGCCTGACATTGTAGCCTTCCAAGAGACCCACATTAGGCAAAAGGATTGGCATAGATTCAAAATGCGACACTACCCGCACATATATCAATCCAACGCCCGGGGGAAGGTGACCGGGGTACTCATTGCAATTTGCTGGGACCCGGCTATTTGGGTTGTAGACTCACGGTCAGACAAACAGGGGAGGTACCTGTTCCTTACATTGCAAATGGGGGTAATTATGCTCATAGTTGCCACCATCTACACTCCAAACTCGGGACAAGATATCTTTCTTAGGACAATCCTTGCAGATTTAGAAGCATTTGAGAAAGGGATATTCTGCTAATGGGGGACTTTAACATGACATGGGACCTGGGGAGGGACAGAAGCACCAGTACCTACCATGGGCAGCCCCCTCCTTCGCAAGCTCTCTGCTCTAAAATGGACAATCTAGCCCTGAAAGACTCCCGGACATCAATCAAGGGGAGAGAAAAGGGCTATACTCTATACTTTCTATTCACGTGTGCATAAGTAATTTTCACGCATAGATAACATCTGGTCCTTCGTCTCCCTGCTGGGTAATATTAAGGACGTGGATATTAGTACCATTCTTCTGTCAGATCATGCCCCCTTAAAGATCACGCTCAACTTGACCTCCGAGAGGAGAGGCCTATGGAACTGGTACATTCTCCAAGGTCTTCTGGCTGACAACGTATTGCGGGAAGAAATGGACACCAAAACTGAGTGTTCTTTTTGCACTTAACGCCTCTTCGTAGGTAACAGAGCAATACTTATGGGACACCTTCAAGGCACGTTCTGGAGAGATCTGATAGCGATGCGAGCAGTGAGAGTGAAAAAAGCTAAATCCTGGTTACGTGACGCCTCCGGCCCTGCCTTGGTACAATTGCTCCCGACAAACTATAACATTCTCCGCTGTGACCGTCCATCCACGCGTCATGGCGGGGGCATAGCCATTATTGTTAACGCTTATGCCTCTGAAACGTCAGTATTTCCAGCTCTTACTGTCATCTGGTCAGACCACTCCATTATCCCTTTTTCCTGGTATCCCCTATCCATCAGCACTCCCTCTCAGCCCCAATCCATCTTTAGGTGTGGTTGGAGATCTGCATCCAAAGATATGAATGATCATTGGGCAAATTGGAACTAATCTTGCCGCTCTACCCCTGTTGGATCTTGAATCAATGTCTTCTACGTTTGCCTCCGTGGCCGATCTGCTAGCCCCTCTTAAATACTCCAAACGGCAAGCCTGGCCATCTGAGCATTGGTATTTTAACGAATTGCACACCCTGCGCTTGGCACCTAGGCAAACTGAGCGCAAACAGTGCCTTAGTTATAGCGCTGCAGCAGAAGCAGTATTTCGGAAATGCCTCCCAGGTGTACCACAGAGCAATTTTTGCCACCAAACAGGTCTACTTTTCTAACCACATTGCGGCATCCATTAATGCAGGCTAAAGACCTATTTAAGGTTGTTCGTTCATTGTCATCTGTTCCTTCAGAATCGGTACTGCCTCTCGGGACCTCTGCGATTCCTTAAACGACTTCTTTGTGAAGATTGAAAATATTCACATCTGTATCAAACCTTCTGGCCTCCAGTTCACCGATGCTTCGGCCTCTGCTCTGTCTCATCCCAATACAGAATTATGGTAGCCCCCGGAAGTGCCTCAGAAAGGACCTGTTGAGCCTGGAAGAGCTTGGAACAGTGTCGGGAGCCTTGAGCTACGATAACTGCTGCTCTCTTCCATACACCTATATTCCAGCATTACAGTGTGTTTTCCAATCACAGACTTAATATTAACTACAGAACTTCTGCCTGGACTTTGACTGAACTTATGTTAAAAACATAAAACTTACCCTGTATTTTTCCTTTTATTTTACTAGAGCTGCAGTGGCTCTGCCCCCCCCCCCCCCCCATTACATCACATTGCGCACCCCCAGAAGTAAATACTCTGCTTCAAAATTAGCATAGTACACAAATCAATGATACAGTACAATAAGCCGATTCAGGCTGCGTTGTGAAGAGAAAAGGACTTGCTGTATTCAATCAGACACGCAAGTCGTAGAACACCAGTACCGTGAGGTAATCTGTACTGCACAAAAGACTCCCTATCATGGTTAGGGGATCACAAAGTGGTAAGCGGTTGAACAAATCCAAGAGCGACTCTGAAATAGAGGCTCTGGAAGTGTCACAACCACATCTGTTCGCCACCACTGGGAGTCAAAATCTAGCCCTCATGGGCATGTATGCATGGTGCGGAATTTCACGGATATCAGGAAGGTAGAGTGGAGAGGGCAGGGGTTGCTGCCTCCAACTATTCATTAAATTAATTAATTAAATGAGGTAGAAGATGGGGATGCACAGGCTCCCAATGAATTAGACCTAAATTTCACTCACATATCTAATTCCTCCACACACGCATTTAGGTCTGAACACTTCACTAATCACATCTCAGACGTGTCTATCCTAGCTCCGGCCGTACAAGCAGAACTAGGTTGACGAATCAGGGTGTCTCTTGGCCCAGCCACACGGCTTCACGCTTACCCCCCAATATGGAGGAAGTTTGCTTGTTTAATTTAATCCATCTCACTCAAGTTGACCATAAATATGTAAATTTACAAGGAAAAGCATACCCCAGGGTAAATCAAATGCTTACTCCCAGTTCTTCATCTTATCTTCCTATGACACATATCAAAATAACAACATAAAGGGAAAAATTAGCAATGAGCATATGCAACATGGTCTGCCAACAAACACACACCAACATAGAGCAGATTTAAATGTGCACACTAAGCATGACATCAGTACCCAATCTCATGACTTAAACGAGCCAGACGACTTTTCGTTCCCAGTTTTTACGTGAATTCTTAACCTCTTGGATAGAGGCCATGAATTAACTCACCTTGAGCTAACAGACATCAAGGGGTCCATTTCTGACATCATGGGGAAATTGCATAAATTGGAGGGCTTTATGTATGCTCAGGAATATAACAATCATCCGAAAATTCCTACGAATGATGATTACATGATTTCATGATCAGTTGGGGTTACTTGTAATACCATCAAGATAAGGTCCAATCATAAAGCCGCACAAACAGAGAATAATGATTCAGTGAGTGGCTCAAATACATCAAATGCAGATGTTCTTCGAAACTCTACAGTGGACAAAGAACACAGAACTGAGGGTGCTTTAAATACATTGACACAAGCTGGTACACAGTATGCAGAATAGATAACTGACATTCTGTTATATCTAAAGAACCTAAAGGGACATCCTCAGAGAGAGGGAGGACTGAATCTAAAAGGGTCTTGAAACACCAAACAGTCCAACTCCATTGACGGATATCATTGAGCGAAATCCTGCACTATGTCCCATTTCGCCTGAAATTGAAGACAGACCTCAGGAAAATAAAGATCATGACGTTGCTGACATGCAATACTCACATAGGTTGAAACGAGCTTAAGCAAAAGTCAAAAAAGAAGATTAAATAGGAAAAAAATCAAAAACTCGAACAAAAAAATCAAAAAAAGAGCTAATGCCAAAACTCTGTGGGCACAACTCAAATATTCAAAAGATATGTTATGAGGATGAGTTAATTGATCTAAACCAGTTGGATGAAGAATCAAAATCACATTTAAACACCAGGGCAAATATGGAAAAACAGAGAGATCCTAGTACTTTGGCAGGCTGCACTGCACCCAAAGATGCTTCAATAGACAGGGCGGGCCTAGTAAAAAGGAACCCTCCAAAAAAGCTGCCCAATGAATGAAAACAAAAGTAAACAATCTCAGCTATCCAAATTCTATCCTTTAATTGTCAATAAAACGACAAAGGGCTTTGCAGCAAAATCAACACCAGGCAAAAGCAAGTTTAACACAGAACATTCTATTGCACCTAGCAATTACTCTGATCAGGAAGGAAAAAGGTCACAGGGAGGTAATGAAATGACCCCAGCAAAACAACAAGCACAGCGTCATGACCAGCAACAGGGGCTGCCACAAGCTGTATTGGAAGTAAGTGATAAGCAGGGTCACCCTACAGAGAGTGATGAAAATAACTCAAGGGGGACAGACGAGACGCAAAATCAAATAAATAGCATGCCCTCAAATGAGGTCTCTCTGGTGCAATTGTCTTCTGAACTGCCAAATATCATGAGATGGTTGAGCAATCCTGCAATAAATGGAAGGCAGCACTTAAATCGCACTTATATGCTTTCCAGATTCAAACAAAGTCCACTTTTGAGAATGTTAATTTTCGAAGACATAGAATGGATAACTCTTCATTGTAGCAATAACCATCGAATGATTTGTGGCCTTCACTCCCATACAGTGATGAAGTTGCTATGGGAGCACAGGTTGGATTTAGTTAAGTTGGGTCTAACTCCATTTTTATTTAACTCCAAGGAAGATGCACTTGAGTATGTTGAAACCGAGGAACCCTTGGTAGAACCAAACCAACCGAAGACCACGCAAATTGCTGCCACCAATGCTCAAAATACAGAGCTGATGGCACAGCTCGACACTATAGCCAGCACTGTTAAAGATTGGGCTTGGCTGGCAGTGCTTATGAATAGCATTCTACAAATACCAAAAGCCACCTCAAAAGCATAGCCAGAAAACTTCTCCATTCAATCGTGAAATTTGTGCGATTACAACAACTTATTCGCCAGGTTAAATTCTCTGGCTCCAGCCATAAAGCCCTCAATCTTACTAATACAAGAAACCACGAGGAATACTCACTTTAACATTAAAGGCTATACTGCCCACACAAATGTAGCCAAAGTTGGGACTGTAGGAAGACCGTCAGGGGGATTAGCAATTTTAGTAAACAATAATCTGAAAGCCAATTCTACCCTGATACTAAGCTCAGACGAACTATTGGCTATAGAACTGAGACCAAGCGATTAAATGCCAGTGGGATTTCTAATAATACGCATATGCTGGAACCCGCTTAAGATTTCAATGAGTTCGATATGCACGCAAATAGATACCCTATTAGAAGATGCATTTTGTCATTCTCCCAACGCCTATGTCATCCTAGGAGGCGACTTTAACTCTTCCTGCATCAATACTTCCAATGCATCAGGTAGGCCACCTTTATCTAAAAATCAAATTCTGTTATAACAGAGAGGTCAATTGAGGTGTGAATATCTAGAAGATTGGGAAATGCATGGAGTTGACCTGCTTACAGGCACCCATAGTGGCACTTGGCAATGTGGAAGGTCATACTCCAATATTGATTATTTTTTTTGTCTCTGATAAAATGTGTGGATTCTGTGAACTGGTCAGATTTGAAAATCTGAATTTAGGAGATCACATGGCCATTACATTGAATATAAATAGATCACTTAGAACGCATCCAATAGTACCATTACTTGCATTGATAGAGGCCGATCGGCACGCCATTTCTGTTAAATGGAATCCCAGGCTCTGTCGAGAATTAACTTACAGAGTAAGTAGGGAGATCATCCGCCCTGGCGATGTAAACTTAAAAGGGGCGGATGACGAATGCCTAGATGCATGGAATGCTTCCGTAATACAATTTCATGTGACCACACTCGCAAACATAGAACAGGATAAACTCAGAGTCTACACTTATTCTTATAATGTGCAAGTGGCAAGTCTTACACTTGGAAAAAATAAACAGATTAGTGACTTGAAACATCAAATTCTTTCAAAATGCCAATACAAAAGTTCTAAAAAATGCATATGTCAATCATATAGAAATGAACTAAAAACGCTTAAACACCATCTACACAATGTAGACAATCAAAGAATGATTGCCAACTTATGCAAAAACAATTCCAAAAATGTATGGCCAGTCCTGAGAGCTGCTACTGTTAAAACAACCAACGTGCTCAACACATCGATATCAGTTTTGAACAATGGCACTGTTTCATCTTGCAAAAATATCAGCTAGCTCAAAATTATAGAGATGTGGGATTTAACATTGTAAATCTAACAGCCCTAGTAAAGTGCCCTTGGACGACTGAAGAGGTACAAAGGGCAATTGGAAATCTCAATTTCTCTAAAACGGTCAACCCGGACGGCATCCCAGCTTGCATTTTAAAAGCAGACGCCAAATTCTGGGCCTCCATACTTAAAGCAAACTTTGATTACATTTTTCAATCAAATAGAATTCTGGAATATTGGCACAGTGCTATTATCATTCCTATTTATAAAAAGGGGGATCCCAATGTGCCTGATAATTATTGTCCCATTGCATTGAAGGATGCATCCTCTAAGGTTTTCTCAATCTTGATCCTGACCCAACTTGAGCAGCGGCTCCAATTTCTTGAGAATTCTGCAGCACACCTAGCTACTTCTCGCTATAATCATATTTCGCCAGTATTACGCCAACTTCACTGGCTGCCCATTGCTCAGCGTATCCAATTTAAAACAGTCTGTCTGGTGCAATGTGTGTTCTATTGTCAGGGTAAGAATATCTCTTGGAGAAATTCCGCCCATATGTGCCTGGCCGAGCACTTTGCTCTTCTGATGCCTGCCTGGTGTCGGTTCCGCATTGTAAACTGAGCCGGAATAGCGATTGGGCCTTTTTGGTTGCAGCCACATCTCTCTGAAATCTGCCCTGTGATCTACGCAGCCTGTCCAATCACTTCTCTTTCTGGCGAGCCTTAAGCACTCACCTTTTCTAATTGTTTCTGTCTATGTGTCCTGTCGAGCAGTGGAAATATGCACAGGTGGTGTACGTCTTACTTTATAAATAAATAAACATAAACATAAACATTAGAGGCTCTGTGAGGTAATGCACAGGATGGAAACCGACCCATGGGTGAACCTACGCAAGACATGCAGAAAATCTAGGGGTAAGATAGAATTGCTCTACACCAAAAAGGCTGAGACAGGACTGCTATACCTTTGGTGGAAATAGTATGTAAAGGCGAATAAGGCCGACAGACTGCTGACGCTCCAGCTGAAATAAAAAGCAACATCACAAATCCAGGAGATTAAAAAAAAGGGGGCCAGGATGACCAAGACCCAGGAAATTACCGAGCAATTCACTGCATTTTTCACCTGCCTGTATACTTCGCACTGCACCGATCACTCCCTGCTAGAGGCATACCTAAACTCGGCCTCATTGCAAAAGATTACCCTAATAGAGCGAGAACAGCTCGAGGCTGACATTACCATAGAAGGGGTGCTTAGGGAAATAAGGGACCTTAACAAACAAGCTCAACAAATCCCCAGGCCCGGACGGCTATCCGGCCATATTTTACAAGACCTTCCAAAAACAGCTGAACACAGACTAACTAAACTATTCAATACCTTTGGCAACACAGGCCCCATAACTCATAGAATGGAGGGAGCTAAATTAGTCCTTCTCTTTGTGCCAAGGATCCTTCTCTTTGTGGGTCTGATAGACCCATTACCTTAATAAACATAGATGAAAGGTCTACACGAAAATCTTGGTAAAGAGGCTGGAAGAAGTGCTCCCAGAAATGATACATCCGTACCAGTCAGGGTTTATTAAGCGGCAGCAACCGTTTTACAACATATGGAGGGTGTGCCATCTCATTGAGAAAACATCAATGAAGCACACTCCAGCAGTCCTCCTTTTGCTCGATGCAGAAAAAGCGTTTGATCGAGTCGAGTAGTCCTTTCTGTTCCGTGCCATAGAAATTATGGTGTTTGGGACTTCATTCCTGCAAAGTATTTGAGCCAGCTACAGTAACCCAACAGTTAGGCTTCTAATTAATGGTCAACTCTCCAGGACAATTCTGCTCATAAGGGGTACCAAACAGGCCTGCCCCCTATTTCTCCTCCTCTGTGCAATACACTTGGAAACATTCCTCAACAAAATCAGATCCCTGGGACAATTAAGGGAATCCCTTTCTGGGGGGAGGATCACAAAGTGATGACACTTGCAGATGATATGCTCCTCTCACTCACGGAGCCTGAAATTCCCTGCCAGTAGTAGTACAAGGGATTGAAGCATTTGGGGCAGTTGCGGGACTAAAGGTCAACATCTCTAAATCAGAAATCCTTAACTTGTTAATCGAGGGGGAATCCATTGCGTGGGCTAAACAAGGTACCTCTTTCCGATGGGCACCACAATGCATAAAACTACTGGGGGTAACGATCACCTGAACACTTAAGGGGTTGCATGGGGCAAAATACCATACCCTGTTGGAATCCATTAAAACACAATTACGCAAGTGGGGCCCTCTGTCTATTTCATGGCCCGGGAGAATCAACACCATCAAGATGGTGGTCCAGTCTAGAATTCTGCACTGCTTCCAAATGCTCTCTATCGCTATTGCCCAACAGTTCTTCTGGACACTAAATCCGATGCTCTCCGCATTTGTGTGGAATTACAAAACGCAGCAGGTAGCAGTGAAAATATTGATGGCGCCTACACACAAGGGAGGGCTGTGCATACCGAACTTCTCTTACTATTACAAAGCGCCCAATAAAGGATCATTAAGGATTTGTTCGCAGGGAATTCAAAATCAATATGGGTGCACATGGACAAGGCAGTGTCAGGTACCCCCTGGGAGAAGTCCTATGGTGGAGCAAAGGGTACAGACCACAGTATGTGCATAAGCGCACCATAAAGGGATTGCTGGGAGACACTTGGGACAAAGCAGCGGAGTCACATAGCATTATCTTCTTCCCTTCCCCTTGTACCCCACTATTCCACAACCCCCAATTCACCCCTGGGTTGGTGAGGGGCACGTTTTCTTACTGGAAAGCCAAGGGATGTACAAAGATGAGGGAAATCATCCAGGGCAAAGGGGTCAAATCATTCGAGCAATGCAAAATAGAACTAGGTCTGAGGGAAAGCGATAGGCTACAATATCTTCAGCTTAGACATTGGCTACTGGCCCCCATTAACAAAATAACAGCCACCAGACCCCTCACACAGTTCGAGAGGTATCTCACCACCACTACTGGAGACAAGAATCTAGTCTCAAGCATATTTAAACTCCTATTAGATAGCATCCCCCAGGCATGGAACACATATATGAAGAGATGGGACCTGACCGTCGGGGAGACCATAGAGCCAGAGGACTGGGAATAACTATGGCGGGACATCCTGAAGCTCACATGGGCCATGCAGACAAGGGAAATGTGGTATAAGGTCATGGCCGAGTGGCACAACACTCCTGCACATCTGCACACAAACGGTGCAAATGCATCTCAAGGCTGTTGATGTGAATGTGGCAAGCACGGGGACTGGGCCCACATTTGGTGGAGTTGCCCGGCGCTGCCAGAGTTCGGCAGGGTCATAAATGACAATATGGTGAAAATATTTGGCAATCAGACAAAGAGGGGTATCAAAGAATATTTGGTCAGCCCAGTAGGTCATGGCCGAAGCCTAGGAAGAAAGCTTACACAATTCTAAATTTGGCAGCACTGCTGGTTATAGCGCAAAACTGGAGAGCTAAAGAACCCCCTGTGATCAAGACTGGATAGCTAAAGTTTGGAACTTTGTGGCACTAGATTGGATAAGATATTCACTAAAATGTGACCACTCTAATTTCTCGGCTAATTGGTAACTGGTACTGTTCTTCTTTCACAATGATTACAGAGAATCACAATGTCCACAGAGACTATCGGCTTCATTATGAGTTTGCCGGTAGAACTGGCAGGGTTACTGCCGGACTCAGAATGGGCCCTATGTATCTTGGGGATCAATTAAAATCCTCACACCCGAGAATCTTGCCTGAATCCCTGCTTCCTAAATGTTCACAGAGGAGTGTTGCAATGTTTAATGTTAACATATGTGAAATTGCCAATAAACATACATTTAATAAAACATCCCTATAAAAAAGAACCATCATTTCAAGGTCTCTGATTAATCGGACGCCCCCACTCAAATGAGCTCATCACAATAGAAATATTCTTTAAAAAATATGTTTTAACACATTCCAACAAGGCCTTATATATGGTCCTCTCGGCTGATAAAAGTCTGGACTCATAACATGACGTGAGGATCTGCTTTTCAAGCCCAAGGCTTCAAATGCAGCCAATTGAAATTAAAGTGGCACTTTTGACATAGAATGACCCATTACAATTCAGCAGAGGTCCAGTTAATGGAAAAACTAACAAAGGACCCTCTGTCAACTAACCATATCAATCATTGACTAAAGGTTTTACAAAGGGGCCTCTAAGAGCTGCTCACATGGTATATTATGGGACACAAACAGATATAAATGTGGCCATTTGAATTAGCATTAGTCATGCATTTAAATTCAAGTTTCAACACAACCCTACACGGATACATAGAGATAAAAGAAAAGATATTTTGAAGCTGAGAGCCTGTCCTCTACAAAATGCAAACACAATATCTGTAGATTTATTAATAATTGATAACATTATTCATATTAATAACTAATTCATGTGTCATTGTACTTATAAATGTGCATGGATTTGTGAGGGTCATGGGAGTCTAAACATCCATGTGTCATGTTCTTATGAGGTGAAATGGGAGAAATATGATTTTGAGTTAAAAATTGTTCAGAACAAATCCTTGTCATGTTCCGAAATAAAATATGATCAACCTATGAAATTAAAGAGTGTATCCTGTAGGAGTTTCATCCTTTTAAGCAAACCATTGGTGATGCTTGACCTATCAAAAAGTGTGAATTCACCATGACATAGTGTGGGAATATTACAGCGTTCATAAACAGAAACCTACAGAGAATTGGGAAAAGAATTCTGAAAGTTGCTGGAAGGGGACCCTTGTCCCAAATGGATGAGCGCTGAGATTGGATAATATCTGGAGATGAAGGGGCTATATCCATGAGGAAGCTTGAAGCAGATTTTACCTGAAGTGCACCAGGTTTCCTAAAGGGAGAAAGAGACGAGAAGGGGCGTAGCTGACTTGGAGATTACTTGAAAACTCAGAGGTATCTTGCTGACTCTGTGCCCTAATTTTTTTTTTAAAGTGAGTATGAACAATCCCCAATGTAATTAGATGTAGGGCCTCTAGAACTATTTCTCTGCTAAGTCCCAGGACTGGGTGGACTGTGAGGGATTTCCACTAGGGCTTCTCAAATAGTATGCTTTAACATTTCAGTGGAAATGCAACATTGCTTTCACAATATATATAAAGCCAAGTGAAATCAGATGTATTGTAGAATACATGGCATTTCTGAGTGCACAGTGCACAGTGCACAATGGCTAACAAACTATCACTAGAGAACTGGGAGCAAGGTGTTGTAGCATGTTAGTGTGAAATGTATCTTGCTTATACTGTATTCAAAGTCGAGAGAGATTATATTTAAATAAGAACCAATCATGTTTTGCCTTTCTCTGTCTGTGTGAGTAGTGTAAAATAGATAGCATTTCCCTACGCAGGGGGTGTAGCATTTTGTAAATAATAGCTAAAAAACTGAAACCTGTAGTTTTCATAGCTGTTGTCTGACACTCGATTTGTGAAATGGTATACAATGTCTACATTTACATGATTGATTGATAACGTGTGACCTGAGAAAGCCTATGCATTTAAAAAGAGATATTGGGATGAAAGGGGCCTTAAGTAACTTAGTTGAACAATGTTCCTTTACATGGAAAAAGTGAAATTTCAAATGGACTATAACACTTCACCAATGACATTATGTTAATGGGAGAGGAACCTGAATTAGATACACTCAAATCATCCAAGGCAATTGGGCGGATAGTTTTTGTCCTTTACAACATTCTAAACCTGGAACAGAAGATACATCGTGTAGATAAATCAACTTTCTGTGTGTTCTAAACTGATAGCACAGCTTACTAGAGTTAGTATTTTATTTACATCTATATGCTAGAAACCAATCACTCCACAGGTCATGAAGGAACACATTGCTAAAACAAAATATCTAGAAAATGTATTTTTCTGTGTACATTTTTTCTGATGTCAATACTTGTTTTTGATATTGGAGAAAAATAAAATAAAATGTTTTACATTTTCAGTTATCAAAAAACCGTAGTTCTATGCAAATGTTTAGAAAAGCATTTTTAATTTTTATTTTGTTTTAATTTTTATTTTCATTTAGTTTATACAAACTTTTGAAAAAAAGAACAAAAACGAAATCCTTTACACTTATTACTTAATACAATAATACCTACAAAAATCTTTAACTTTTAAAATTCTCACAGTTCCTTGGATGCACCTAAATGTCTGCTCTCAAACAAACCACCAGTCTCTTTTTATGAGTTCACTAAAATCCTGTCATTCCCCTGTTACATCTTGAAGGCTGGTCCTGCGTTTCTTTGTCTTTTTTTACCATCATTTTTTCCAGCTGTTGTAGAAACAAGGCAAGTGCTAGTGACAATTTTTTGTGAGAACTACAATGCAGACATATCCACCAGTGTTCGGCACTGTATGTTGATACCAGATTTCTTTCATGCTTCAGATATTTAGTTCGTACATCTTTAAGCCCAGTGCAATGCAGTACCAAGTGTTTCAGTGTTTCAGTGTCGACTTGACAGAACTGACAGCATTTTTTATTCATAATGTGCTGCAGTCAATAATATGACTTTTCACATATATATTAAGAAAAATAAAACAATACATTGCTTATCAAATTAAGCATCATAAACAAATTCATCAATAACCATCCTACCCAGACCCTGGGGTATGAGGTTTTGTATAATCATTCACTGTAAGGAAACCTAAAATATTTAATAATTTCTGAAATCAAATGCTTTAAAAAGTTTCATGTTCAAAGAATAATCTTTGCCAGAAAGAGGTGCAGAAACCATAATTTATGTGTCACTGGGCAGTGCATCAATATATGTCGTAGTGTCTGAGTAATATCTTCCTTGCAGAAAGAACATTATTCTCTTAATCTGTGATCTTTAGTTCAAGTCACCAAGATTTCACCTATCGGTATTAAATTTAGGCGGAATCTTAAAAACTCCCTTCTCCATCTGGAGTGTGGGAATTTTTTCAAATACAAAGGTAAGACCACCCAAGGTTTGTCTAAAGTGAGTAATCAGTTGTGAAATGTATATCCCTGCATACTATCTGTTGTCACAATCCAGTCTGAGCACATAATAACTCTCTTTACACTTCCAGGATTTTCAACTAAGTCCACAATAGTTCTTTAACAACTTTGTAGTATATCAATTACCTTACCCTCAAACTTACTTATCATATGACCAGAGTCGTCCTGATGCATGAATTGAATGTCTTCATATAAAGTGTTTTTAAAGGGAACTTTAATTGAATTAAGCAATAGCAGATGTTTCTGATCCGAGTTGGAGCTGGGTAAAGTCAGACCTAGATCGTATTATAGTGATGCCATTGGTCGAGATTGTGGCAGACCCAACACCTTCCTTCACAATCTATTTTCCAAGCAATCCCAATTTATATGCCAGGCCTGCTATTCCACATCCGTACTATATAGCTGCAATGGAATTACTTTGCCCCTACAGAATTGTATTAAGGGCTCCATAGAGAATCTGCAGTATGTACCACTTCATATGACAGACAAATTGATATACTTTTGACATAAGTCTGCCTTCCACAGCTGCCACATTAGGATGTGCATTAAGTTTGAAACCCAAATACACAACCTCTTTAATCTGATGTATTGGTTTGGCATTAAGGTACCACTTGGCCCCAGCTGTTTTCCCAGTGGGGTCACTGAAATGTAAGATATTAGATTGTGTGGGGCTAATGAGTAGATTGTTTTCTTCTGCATAAGCTCCAATGTGTTCAGCAAGCGCTGAAGACCACACAGCATATAGTGCAGTAGGAAAATATCATTGGTGTAAGTGATCCAGCATACTGCTCAATTACCCACCAAGGGGCCAGCTAATGCCTGATCTCAAAGTGCTTCATTATGGTCTGCCAGTTAGAGATTAAAGAGGCAGAGGGCAAATATGCATCCCTGCCTATAGGATCAGTTAAATGGCCCTGTCCATCCAATCGGACCTGTATAGTTGACTTCTTGTGAAGTTGGACAATTATTTCTAGCAGGCTAGCTGTTATGTGCCAAGATTTTCATTTGTTCCAGAGGCGCCTTCTGTTACCAGCATCAAATGCTTTTGAAAGATTGACTAGGGCACCATCAATGGGTTAATTGTCTGCTGTTCATGCTTTATCACGTATAATATTTACAATTAAGCCATTCAAAGATGTGGATATACCTTTTCTAAAGCCTATCTGGCCTTTGTCCAATATTCCACTACTCTCCGCCCACTGTTCTCGTAGGATTACACCTGCAAACAGTTTGTTGCCTGCATCTAGAGGGCGATAGGGTGATAATTTACAGGTTCTGCTCGGTCACCCTTCTTATAGATTGGAATGATAATTGTGGTCCTCCAACTCAATAGAACACATTTCAAATGTACTACATCATTAAACAAAGTCAAGAGTACAAGGGACCATAGAGAGACATCAGCTTTGAAGATTGCATTAGTCAGTCCGTTTGGCTCAGATGCTCTTGACGATGAGGACTTCTTTATTAACTGCTCTATAATGTCTATTGTCACTTTCAGTGCCCAATTCCCATTAAAGAGCCTTTGCTTCTCCTCCCCCATGGGATTTTTATACAAGTCCCTAAAATGGTTTGACCAAGCATCGTCGGTCACCATGGTACTCTGACATTGCGCTTGGATCTCATTTTCATGGTTTATAAAAGATCATACATTCTGTGCATTGTTTCAGACCAATCTACTCAGCATTAGCTCTCCCTGCCTCCGTTGTTTTAGAAATCTATTTGTTCTGGACCAATTTCTATACTCAGCTGGCAACATTTTCTTAGCCAAGAGGAATTTCAATCTAGGTAATTTTCACTTATTAGGAGCTCTGATATTCTTATGTAACTCTTTTTTCCATACCCATGTTTCTTGATCAAATATATGGTTATGGGAGATACTGGGATTACTCACAAAGTATACTGGTTTCTCCAAGTCCTAGATAAAATTTCAGAGGTTTTCCAGGCTGCAGATCAATTCTAATTGAGTTTTAGGGGTCGATGGCACTGCCTCACTTAAATCTATATTTAATAAGCAACCCCCCCTTTTGAACTTCGACAGTCTATTTCCTCCACCATTCACGATGAGGACTGCCATCCTCTGCTCTCCGTTCCCCCACTTCAAAGTTTGCCATGACCATATTAGGGTCACTATTGAAGGTTGTCTTAACCTCTATACCTACAAAAGGTGGGGACTGGACTAATGTTTCCCTCTACTGGGATGAAAAGTCTATAAAGAAAAAGGTCCTGTGGAAGACGCCTCAAATTTGAAATTACTCCAACCATCTACATATATTCTTCAGTCCTGCATCTTCACACACTACTCACCACATCTTGTTGCAGCAAAGGAAGAATTGTATTCCATTCTTAAATAATTAATTTTAATTATATCAAAAAGCCATAAAAAAGGTTGTCTCAATGGACCACAAAACAATCTCATGTCCACGCCAGGTGGACAGATTATATAAACATGTACGTGATGGGGGTTAATAAGAAAGTGACATATATATACAAACAGTAACAATTAAGATGCTCCTAAACACAAAACACGTTTCTATGACACAGGCAGGTGTCTGGACACATAGCCTCAAATTAAAATTCTTCGTGCAGCCTTTCATAATTGGTGCATCAGACTTAGATGGATACCTCTGGCCGAATGTAACTGGCGGCCCCATGACAGGTTGATTTCAGTATCACCAGCTTTGTCTCAGACCCACATTCATAACCTCAATGCATTGTATCTAACACAAAACAGAACAATTTCAACAGACGTGTGTTTTGGCCTCTATTGAGGTGGATTTGACTACCCCACCCCACAATTTTATTAGGCCTTCATCAGGACAAACAGCAAATCGCTCCTCATCGTTAAACTGTACTTTGTAGCACGGG
This sequence comes from Ambystoma mexicanum, assembly GCF_040938575.1. NCBI lineage: Eukaryota > Metazoa > Chordata > Amphibia > Caudata > Ambystomatidae > Ambystoma > Ambystoma mexicanum. The sequence continues at coordinate 780,738,010 of NC_090935.1, read as the reverse complement.
TGGATCCATATAATAACAATATTTTCCTGAAATAAAACAAACTCCCGTAAATTTCAACACTCAATCACTCTCAACATATTATGTTGCATTCAAGTCAGAGAAAAAGATTACTTGGGACTCTGGATGATAATCCCTTTTATAAGCTATTTATGCTGTTCAGTATGTATTATTAATCGTGTTCGGTTTTCCTTATTATGGAACCAATCTGGGGGAAAAGCATATCACGAAGGGTATACATGTTTCCGTATTTCATTTTAGTCTCAAAGGACATAGGTATAAAGTACTTTACTTTGTTTGTGTGGCAGACTTCCCGGACACCAGAAGTCTTCTGAAATATTCTCAAAAACGTTGAGCCTCACATTGTATGTATAAGGATAGACATATAGTAATATTACATTTGAAAATGTTGGAGGGCGCGATACGTTCTCCCTAACAATATTTCAGTCTTTTACCTGATTCAATTTTAATTTGTGCTATGTCGCGCATGTTTAAAGTATCCAAAAGCACATTCTAATCCATAGTAAAACATCAGTGGAAAATACATCAATGTTGTGCAGTTCACATATCCCTACCTGGTCTATTACTGATTGCCTGCTCCCGCTGTTTCTGTATCCAGGGTCTGCATCTGTCCGAGTCTCCACACCATGGTTGCAGGCTTAAATCCCAGCTAGACTTCATGCCTGTGCCAGAAGATAAAAGGTAGTACACAAAGTGAACAAAAGATGCTTTGTGTTCACTCCTGCTGCTGCATAGTGAAAGGTGAGATTATTGTAGGCATGCAATGGATGGTTTAGCCCTATTAAGGTGTGAGAGGACTTTCTGCCATTTAACAGGTTTATGTAGACATTTAACGTTCCATGTGGCTATGTTAAGTACCATGGGTGACAGTGCATGTAGTATAAGCCAATTTACAATCTATAACAATAAACTGGTGTGTTGAAACACATAGGGGAAAGAAACATGAGGTAAGTGAAAGACAAACAACATTTTTTTGTAATTTCCATACAAACCAACTAGTGTATAAAGGAGTAGTGGCTAACTGGATACAGCCACTCTAAACCATGTCTAAGTGAAGTCAATAAGTAGTAGGGGTGGAGAGCCAGAACTGGATGTGCCACTCCGCGCCACCATTCCGGCAGGAATATCATGCTATTGAAAATAAATCTCTGTGTGTACTCCAATTCATATATGTGGTCTGGTGGTTTCTATCTCTTCTCTTCTATTACTTTGAATAAAATTGTGCAAGTCTAATGGGACCTGAAAGGTACACATGTGGCCATTAAGAGTGACCTTTAGAGATGCTGGATGGATGATCTGATATCTGGCATTAAGCTGCCGTAACGCTGGTTCAAACGTCAATAATTATTTTCTTCTTGCTGCTGTGTCATTGGAAACATCCTGGGTTATGAAGATTTAGGTGCCTTCCCATGTAAGTGTCTTTTTCTGTTTTACCTTATCCATTATGAGAAAGACATGAGTATAGTCCAGTAAGGCAAAGATTAAAGTTCTCTGAGCATTACGGGATGGATTTCCCGAACCTACACAATGAGCTCTTTGGATGTTAAGTTGTAGGGGTGTGGGAAGATCCATAAGTATAGAGAGCATGTAAAGAAACTGAGTAGGATTGTCCTTTTCAAGGCTCTCGGGAAGACCAACGATACGTATGTTGTTCCTCCTATTTCTATTCTCTAAGTTTTCCATCTGCTTCTGCAGGGATAAAACTGTATTTTCCAGAGAGTGCATCTTTCCTGCAACATCTTCAGCGTCGCTAACCCTTCTTTCCACTTCATTCATTCTGGATTCGAATGTGGACCACTTGTCATCTAGCATTTGCAATTTGGGTGTTGGGGCTTCCATAAAGGGTTTAAGGAATTTAATATCAGTTGGAACAGCTTGCATAACTGGACCTTGCATATCATCCTTATGTGTAGGAGAGTCACTTGCCTGTCTTTTGGGGGCATTACTGGTGGACGTTGATGCCATTTCCTTAGGTTGCCCCTTCTTTGAAGCCATACTGAGGCAGGATAAATAACACTGGGTGAGAAAAAGGCTTCTGCTTCAGTTAAAATAATTTCCTTTGAATGGCTGAGCTAGGAATTCAATAATAAACTTTGATTGCAGATAAGCAGCTTTCCTCTGCAATGATCTATGTGAGTGTGCAGGAAAAATAATCTTAATTTTCAGTGTTCATAATAGAGGTTCATGAACGCACTTTGATGCAAAGTGGCTGCATTATCCACTCACAATTCAAGCATTAGCAAAGCAGGATTAACAGTACGTTCTGCAAAATAATGACAATGAGCAGAATGCCATTCTTTTGTATGTGCAATCCAGGTCAAGTTTCGGGTAATGTAAACCTAAGGAGCTTAATTCACCTCAGGATCTACCCACAACTGTAGTTATTTGTAATTATAACAAGTTCTTGTTTAAAGTATCCAGTCAGTCATGTATCCAGAAGAACCTGTCAGCCTTATTCAGATATATATGCCACATGAGCTTTGTACCCTTCAGACATTCATATTTCTTGTTAAAAAGTTCTGAGTAAATGAAAGAAAAACATGCTCTTATTAAAATATCAGCCATAAGACAAAAAGAAACATTTCAGCTTGAATTTGAATAATAAAAGACCCAAAAATGTTTTGTCCTCCTCAGAGCCTTATACTGTCTATTAGAAGATCAAATTGTTAATAAAAATTCTTTTTGATCAAAAAGACCTGGTCTCCATGTGTTAAAATGTACCTGTGTTCCTGTGTGTGGAAACTTGGCCTTTGTAGTGAAGCAAACGTGCTTCCCTATGTCCATGGAGCCTCTCCACCGCATCAGCTGACCAGCTGATGGAACGTTACAGCCTTTCTTCAGCGCGACCCCCCTGATCAGATGGCCGCGTCTCTGGACATATATAGTGCCTCAGGAACTTCACACGAGACATGGAGAGACGCTCACCGAGCTCCTCAATCTCTGCCCAATATCTTTAGAGGGAGCCAGTAAGTTATTCTTTGTTTGGCACCATTCAGAGCGCACACGAAAGAATTAAATCTTTATGCCGGGTCGGGAGCTCGGAATCAGGCAGCCATCCACTACGGCGCCTGGCCAGGCCCATTCCCAAATGCACCTTTTTCTTACACACATGTTTACCCTGTTCCTTCTATTCTCCCAAAAAGCACTACTCATATTCCATTTGTTCTAACAACATAGTTAACATACTTTAGTAGACTATGCATAACACAACTTTATTAACACTTTTTTCCCAACAAAGCCTCCTACATTCCTGAATAACAACCTCTTTTACTAAAACGAATTCAACATTATCATATAGACCCACTAACTTTCTTTTACAATTACAGGAAAGAAGACAATTCCCGAAGACACCAACCAGAAGAAGACTATTCTTCACATCCTACAAAGTAAGCACATTACTATAGTATTAATCTGTCTGTTATTGTAACAGTACAGTTTTGCTGTATATTAGCCTACAGTATTACTTTCAAATCTCTTACTCATTATATTTCAACATGAACACTCTTTCTATTCTCTTCTAAACACATCATTACAACACCCAATGTTTTCCTCAAAACATTATAATGTCCCTACTTATTCATTCACACCACCACTCTCTTACTCACTAACCCAAACCCTTCACACCTCTACACACTCTTACTCTTACAACCTTCCCAGCCATAACAATCATCCCAATACAAAATCACACAGCACTCGATTCATCTCTAACATCACATTCACACACCCATTTACAATACATCCATATACTTCCCACAACTTTCACACCCACTTTCTTTCTTTTCTTTCAACAGACATAACAGAATGCCTACCAAAAAACAACTCTGTAGAAACAAAGAAAAAATAGAGCAGATGAGAATAAAAGCAAGCCATAGTCATCCACCTCTAAAACAATTTATAGAAAACATTAAAACAAAACTGCTAGTAACGTCACTCAACAAAACGGAACCAGTGAGTACTAAAAAAAGTAAGGCCCCTCTTCCAAAAACTAAAACTAAAAGTGTGTTCCACCGTAGAGTGCTTCACAATCCCTAGGCTTCACATATGTCATCTCCAGCCCCACCCACAACAAAGGCTGCACCCTAGATTGCATAGCAGACCTAAACTGCAATGCCACCATTCTATCCAAAGCTCCTTGCCCTGGTTAGACCACAACATTATTACCTTCAACTTCATGGAAACCCCCTGCTCAAAGGCCATAACACAACCAGCTCATGCAACCCTCTCTAGAAACTCCTCTAACATATCGTCAGCCAACATACTACCACTACTCCGCCCACAAACAGCGCCCATGCTCCAATCACAGACCCCACGTCCATGGTCAAGCTTTATAACCAAACCCTTCTCACAGCCATCATCTCCAAGCACACGCAAGTCCCAAAACAAGTGCCCACATCAACTCCTGGTATGCCTCCATTTATAACCAGAGTATAGAAAATGCCAACTCTAGCACAAGAGAACTCTTCGCCATCCTACGCGAACAAAAAATACCAGTCCCACCTCTAGACAACACCATCTAAGATCTCAGCTGGTGTAAAAACATCCAAAATGCACTCCTCGACATAATCACGCTACTCCAAACCAAAATTATCACCAAAAAACAAACTCCTGACACCTACCCAGCCCACTGACCAACACCCTCTCACCCTCCCCTTGAACCCCAGGTTTAAATTCATCCCGATCACAACCACTGAAACCACCAAGATCATCAAAGGACTGAAACCTACAAAATGCCAAGGCAACAAATGCCAGGCCACCCTTTTGAAGGACTGCGCTGAAGAGTTAGCCTCCTTTATCACTACACTAATCAACAATTCCTTCAACGCTGGCAATGTCACAGAAAACTTAAAAGAAGCTGGGGTACTCCCCTCCTTAAAAAGCCCCACACTTGATGCAACATACCTACAAACCTCCGCCCCATTACGACTGTACCTTTCCTCCTCAAAATACTTGACAGGGCAGCTTTCCTACAAATACAAAACCATCTTGAAACCCACAAACTCCTTGGCACCTGCCAATCTAGCTTCCGCCCAGGCCACAGAACGGAATCTGCCATCCTGAACTTAAAAATCCAAATGGATGAGAATAAAGATAACAGTAACTTTGCCATCCTCCTCCTCCTTGACCTCTCGGCAGCCTTTGATCTGGTCGAGCACAAGATTCCGTGCCAACACCTCTCCTCAGCTGCCCATTTCTCACCTAACGCCATTACATGGATCAAATCATTCCTTACTAAGCGCATTATGAGGGGGTTCTCCGCAACTGCAGCAGCCCCACAATCACCAGTTACCTGCAGAGTGCCCCAAGGGTCTTGCGTCTCACCGTCCATGTATAACATTTTCACCAAACCCCTCTTTGACTGTCTTGATGCCCTGGATGTCAGGTACAATAACTATGCTGATGATACCCAAATCCTCATAGGTCTCACTAGAAACTATGATACAAACTCCATCACACTCAACAAACTTTACCTCACCAACCAGGCTTGGATGGCTCAACTTGGCCTATGCCGTAACAATGAAAAAACAGAGCTACTACTCATTGGCACACAATCGCACCTAAAAACACTCAATAACTCCTACAAAACATAAAACATTGACGGTAACACTATCACTGTCGCAAAAGAGGTTAAGACTGTGGGAGTATACTTAGACTCCACCCTCTCCTTACCTAGACAAAACAACTCCATTGCATCTGCAACAGCATACATTACTAAACTAATCAATGCCTGCAGACACTTCCTGTCCACTGACAGTTGCATCATCCTAGCCAGAGCCCTCATCCTACCAGGATTCACTACTGCAACTTTGCATGTACCAACACCCGCAATTTTAAAAAACTACAGATTATTCAAAATAATGGCGTAGGAGAAGCTTTAAACATATCCAAGAAAGACCACATCTCCACAGCCAGATGTCACTTACACTGGCTCTCGGGGAGAGAATGCATGACATTTAAAACTCTAGCATTAACCCACAAATTTATCTCCAACACTGCACTGACTTACCTGTCCAGGAAAATCACCAAAAACCAAACAACCAGACCAACCCATGACGTCTACGCCCACTCTCTTGTCGTCCCCAGATACAAGCAGCAAAAAGCAGGGGGAAGCAGCTTCCCAGTAATTGCTCCCAAGTTATTGAACACTCTCCCATCAGCTTTACGATCTGATGCATCCTACTGATCATTTCACAAAGGCATTAAAACCTGGCTATTTGCACAAGACCATCAAACGTAGTCCAATACAAACAAAGATTTCACTTTAGACTAATACATGCACCGTTTACCTTACCATTTCATGCAACTGTCTCCATAACAAATGCCATCAAGCGACCTGAAATGTACCAAATGTACACTTTGGGCCTCATTAGGACCCAGGCGGAGTGGGTTTCCGCCAGCGCTAATCGCGGCGGACCCGTCCGCCGTACTACGAGTTCCCTTAGCGCCATGGAGGTTTTCTCCGCCTGGTTTTACCAGGCGGAGAAAACCATGGCGCTACGGGACCTCGTTGTTAATTACGCCACCGTATTTTACGGTGGCGTAATTAACTCCTTCCCCACTCCCATTATACCCTATGGGGCAAGAATGGGAATGGGGAAGGGCAGAATGGGGATTGGGGATTTACCGCTCCGCCGAGGTCGGAATGGGGCGGTAAATCCGCCAACCCCCATGGCGCTATCGACGGCTTTCCGCCGTGCTTCACGGTGCATTTAGCACCGCGAAATCCGCCTGGGTCCTAATGAGGCCCTTTGTATTGAAAGCCAGAACCAATTCTAACAATGAACCGGCAATTAACTAATGTTTACAAACTAACGTATACAATGTAATGAAATTACCTACTGTATTTCCTGCCTGTAACCATTTGCAACCAAACTCTTCATGTAACCAGCGCCCAGATGCCCCTGGGTTTGGTGCACTTAACAAATGCCTAAATAAATAAATAAATGCAAATTATTAAGACAGATGAAAAGTCACAATCTACCCTTAATAACTGCCTCAGAAGACTAATCCTTGTTAGGAAAGATTTCGTAATTGTAGGTAATTTTCCTTCCATGTGGCAACCCCTAAACTTTTTGCTGTTGTTTTTCACCTTGTTCTCGACTTTGCCAGAGAAGTGCAGCCTTCTGCCGCACTCCTCCGGGCTTTCGCTCCTTTCTTACGGGGAAACTGACATGCCCTTAAGACAGTCAGTACCGGGAAACGCTGTTTCCCGTAGTTTCTTTTATCATGTTGCGGCTTTTGTGCAACATGACACAAGAGGGCACTGTAAACTAAGTTACAGCTCTCTTGGGTCTCTAGCCTTCTACGGGCCCTAGATACTCTTTTAGGATTGTAACTGATCGGTGCAAGTGATTCACGGACGGGAATGGTGGCAGCGATCGTTTCTTGTGTTTTGAGCTCCTTTTGGCGTTCTAAGCGCGTTTTCCGCGCTTGACCCAAAATGGTGGCCTGGCTCCCAAAATGTCCAGACCACGAGGCTCCTTTGTCCTGTCCGCTGACCGTCTTGCTCCCTTCACCTTCCCCAGGTCGAGCCGACCCGGGGCCTTCCTTATTTGGGCATGTACTTTCCTGTGAAACAAGGATGCTTTCGCGGGCTTCTACATGTCTTGTGTGTGCCTCCAGGATGTGGGCTGGGATGTCTGGTCCCAATACACATCCTGGGTGCCAGAGAGTCTAGGGTGGTGTGAATGCCTGGGACCACTGTGGTCCGTGATTGGTCCACGAATGGTGTGAGTGTTGATGAGCGGATCTCCCATTGGGTCCCCTCCGTTTTGGCGCGAAGGGAACCGTGGATAAGAGGGGGCTGGAAACACCACTACCAGGTCGATCTCCTGAGTTCTCACGAACGATGGAATACAGGAGCCAAGTATCCTGCAACCAAGAGGCTGAACCGAGGAATCGCTGGGGACCCGCTGAAGGACTTCTCCTCTGCACTGCTGTCGCCTTGTGAAACCCTTTTTACCTTTGATCGAACCAGAAGGCCTGTACTGGTACTTCGACCCTTGGAATAGCGGGAACAGCTATTCTCGGCATCTTCACCATCTCCTGCCAGTAAGCCTTCGGAAGCGTCTCTGGGCCATCCAGCTGACTGACCAGCTTACACGGGAGTCTTGCTCTGTAACCGCCACCAGGTTGTGTAGTATTTCGAGTCCTTGTCACTCTCACACGCTTCGTACACTTGGCGTTCCCAGGTCTGAAGTGAGTAGTGTACATTTGGCTCAGATACACACGGCCGCTCCGTTGCCCTGCTGTGGTAACAAACTGTGCGGGTTTCTTCGATAGGGACGTCTTTTACAAAACACAACGACGAGACGTTACATGCTCTTCTGAACCTGCCAGCGACTGAAACGGACACGGAGAAGCCTGGGTCTGCTTGCATCGGGGACGGTGAGTAGCATAGCTCGGAACTGGTCGCCCTCCTGCAGGAGCCCATAGCTTTTCCCCGCTGTGTCAAAACAGCACCCTTTTCCGTACTCGCGCTCTGCTTCTGCCCACAGTGGAGGCTGCGCTTGAGTCACGGAACTTGTCCTTCTTCTTTTGTGCACTGAACTGAACTGCCTGATCTCCCTCGAAGAGCTTCCCCTTCTGCCCGTTGGCACCAGCGTGTGCAGGTACTTTTGAGCACAAGGCTCCACTCTTCGTAGGGCTCGGACTTCCTTTTAGTTAGGTGCCTCTGAAGGCGGACTGGGTCTAAGCATTATTTCGCACTTCCTGTTTTCCTTCCCTTTTTGGTGGACTACACATTTCGTGCATCTAACGCTTGAGACTTGTTGTATTTGTATATATATTGTGTTGATATGGTATGTGTTGGTTTACTATTGTTATATTGTGATTTTCTCGCTACGGTCATTGTTCTAAATGCCTTGGAAAAAATGTGTATATATTTTTAATATAACACCTGTTTGGAGTAGTTTGTAAGTGTCCTTGCTTTGTGGGCTCATTGCGGGCTTTCAGTCACCCTCACCCCTCTTGAGACCTAGTCTTGACCGCCGCGATCGCTACCTTGATTGGTCTGGCTCGTCCAGAGGTTACCCTGTTCCAAGTAATTAGGTTGGCCTTCTGAACTTCTGCGCCACCAGGACAGAGTTCAGAAATCCGTCTTAACAATCCTCGAAGCTCTAATTGACATCACATGTCTACAGAAAAGAAAGCTGTTTATATGAATTTTAAACAGAATGAAACCACTAACTAAATTAATCAGTACTTCTAAACATACAAAATTTCAATATATATACATTTTCAATGGATTCACACAAGCAGCACAAAACCATATTTCAATGAAGAGGCTTATAAACAAGAACACAAAAACCCAACTGCCATAGACAGTAATGGTTGAGGGTATTAGATGGTATGACACACCATTATGGCAAACCATTATAGAAAAAACATCTTCAACAACCAAGTGTTCTTTTCACCCAAACAATCTGTCCAGTATACCAATGGACATGCAGCTCAATGTGCAATGTACACCAACAATCCTTCAAATATTTATGACAATTCCTCAATCACTGTGTGAAACTAAAAGAAAAAAAAGGTTGAATTAAAACTTTAAAGGCAAAATGCGCATGTAGAATACGATTACAGATTCAATCAGCAAACGTGAGTTTTTGGAAAAACCCGATGGGCATTACAGTGTTAGACAAGGTACCAGCGGACCACCACTACCAGCAAACCTGATAGAGTGTGTCCAAGATGGAGAATATCAGCACCGCCCATCCGGAGTGTTACACAATGATTCAGCGGACTACAACTCCCAGCAAACCTGAGAGAGTATGTAGTCCTATGCTGCACATCACCCCCCGTGTTGACGTGAGTACACAGGAAATATATTTAGAAACCCAAGATGGCGAATACTAGCATCGCCCATCATGAGACAGCCCGCTGACATAGATTATGGGAAAAAAACCTGAGGTAAGAAATAACGGGGGTTTTCCACTTAGCCTATAAATAACAGGGGAAATTTTTCGTCCACAAACGTACATGTTTGCATCCACCTGTTGCCGTATGCTTAAATAGCACACGACTGTGCGCAAGCAGTACAACACAGCATTGCACCAGGCTCTACAGACCTTATAAATAATGCTTGCACTAGATGACCATTTATGTAACCACTTTACTACCTTATGTATCTATATAAGGTGCTCCAGCTACCAAAACTTAAAAATTAAGAGCCCCATTATATAGTAGGTCAGGTGTGTAAAATCCAACCAGAACATGGAGTGAGATGGATAAACAATGCGGTAGCAGCACAATATCAAGCAACTCCCCTCGTTATTTGCAAGCCAATAACTAGATGTCTATTTTTTTTTAAAACCTCTTCCGGTGAATAATGGAAACTAACATTTCACCTGTTTGGTTTCCACTCCACAGACAATACCCAAAAGCAAGACTAGAAGAGAACTGGATGCAAACTGACTTCGGCACCCAGACACAGCACCCACACATCAGGTCAGGAAGGATTTGTGTCCCACAGGTAATATGCCGTAATGCAATAACTATATGTATGCTATTAGCTTTGCTGTATCTACCATACAGTTGATGCAGAGCCTCAGACACTGGCATAAATTCTCTTGTCTGCAGGTGGTACCGATAGGAATTCACCTACCGAGCATGTGCAAGGAACAAGCTTAGTACAACGTTCAGAGCACTACGAGAGATTTCAGAGGTAACATCGCCACTAAAGTGTATGTGAAGTTCCCTTATAAAGTAAATCCAATCAGATAAAAACCCTTACACAAAATCCCCTTTGTCCACGTTTTGTAATCCTACAGGGACCAAGACAAAAGCTGGAACGCCCGTGGGTATCCCGGAGTATCTCTCCAACCCTCCAAGATGTGGAGATTTTTGAAGAAATGTTATTGTTATTGATAATGCAAGATTCTCTGTCCTGAAGAAGGCGGCCATTCAGAAGCACCACTGAAACCGGTTGACACATTAAGAGTTGTAGGGCTGATAACCGCAACTCCGAGACCCTACATACATTTGATGAGAGGGCTTGAATAAGTAATACATCATTCCATAACCTTATCAATCAGTGAAAATCTATTTACTGATTGACAGAAAATTCTGATTGATTTCATTTTTAGCCTTTACCATCCGGTCAAATTATTTTTAAGCATAAAACACACAGACTGGGGGCAGTAATATTAAAAAAGACCACTGACCTCCATAAAATGTGCACCTATTTTTTAGAGTAAGAAAAGTAGTGAGAGAGTTGAGGGTAAGACCCTTCACACCCCTTGTAGGCGGCACATTAACGCCAAATAGGGATGATTGCACCATAGACGGGTGCACGAGACACTCACACATAGGGTCAGATATCTATGAACGGGGACTCAGACCCAGGAATAACTACTCTTAATTACATAACTACTTACCAACAAAATACAAATACATTTGCCAACAACTACTTGACTTAAACAAGGTTAGACAAGCCCTACAATATCTAAAAGAAAACAATGAATACTACAAAGATATAAACATAGAGGAGACCTTAAGAGAAACCACCAAAAAAGTTCAGGATACACCACCAACTGGCCAATTTGAACATGTAGATCCTATTACTGCACCCAACATTTTAGACCAGTATACAATTCACCCAGTACACTCCAAAGACACCATAGAAGATGCATTAGAAAGATATCAAATGTGTTAAGCCAAAGGATCTTTAATGAGCATATGGGAGGCAAAGGAGGAAGATTTGATGAAAGATCCACACAACTAACTGTATCAGAATATCGCTCTTTATGAATGTATTCTGAAGACCCCAGATTCAGACAAAATATAGAATACATTTTCCACCTTGTGTTCGAAAGTGAACTAGTAACTCTATGTTATGGAGTAGTAAAGCTATGTTATGGAGTTGCATAAACATAAAATTAGGCTCTAATGTTTTAAATATGTCCAACGCCCAAATGCTTCAAAAGGTAAAAGACAAAGATGGTGTTTTGTAATCAAGTATATCAAATATCTTGGCAAAAATGTGTGGTACAAAAGAATACTGGTGCAGACATCACACTGATGTACATTGTATGCTAAGGGACCTACGCCCACCCACATGGTTTGTTACTTTAAGTTGTGCAGAATACGCATGGGATAACTTGCACAACTTCTTACGCATAGCAAACCAAAATAAAGAAAGAATAGACATAAAAACACCAGGAGAACTCTGTTCTCTTTACCCTGTGAATGTATGAAGGTACTTTCACCCTTGCTTTATTGCCATGCTGCACTTCATCTGCAATAAAACTTCCCCTCTGCTCGGAGAAGTGGAACACTCCTTTTGGAAAAAATAATATCAATCCAGAGGAGCACCACACATCCACATACTTCTGTGGATATACAATGCTCCCACCATTGGCCATGACAGTGATTCTACTGTTTTGCAGTTTATTCAAAAATACATTACCTGCAACATCCCTTCAGAAACCACACATAGTGATCCTTGTACTCACGCTTATGCTTCCAAAAACATGTGTGTGCAAATACTGGCAACGTAGAAATAAAAACAAAGGTAAATACTATACCTAATGTCCCTAGACCCGTTTCGGGAAAAGGACAAGTATATAGCTTGATGTCTTCTATAGACACAGTCTAAAAGGCAAATCACCTAAAAACACATACAACATTAAAAGGGTTGAAGCATCAAAGTACATCAATGATTACAATAAAATCATTGGCCTCTTGTGGAATGCAAATATAGACATACAATATATTGCAGGCAATTCCACTGCTGTTGCAAGATATGTCACAGTCTATCTCACCAAAGCTGAGAAAACAGAGCTAAGAGACCTTTGGGATGACATATCATCTGACAAAACACTGTGACAAAAATGGTACAGCTCCTGTATAAAAATGCTCTCCCATAGAGAATGTGGGTGCTACGAAGCTGCAGGCTGTTTAACAGGTACAGCCTTCTATAGCAAATCTGAACACATTGTCTGGCTAAACCGTGGTCCAGCTTGATCCCGAAAAAGAGTACTGAAATGCTACCAAGAGATAAAAGCAATAGCCACAAATGATCCCAACAACCAGGACATTTTAAAACACAATTTAATAGACAAATACTACCCAAACAAAAGTCCTGCTTTGGAAAAAATGTGCCTGTACCACATTCCCCAAAACTACTCGTACGAAAATAATGTCGTGCCAGATGAGACAACTGGCAAATGTGTAGTCTTAACTTGTGAAGGAGACCTAGTCAAACTTTCCAAACCCAGACTAATTAATCATATAAAATTATCACTTAAATCTCTGCAACATAGGAAACGTTATTACATGGCCGTAATATAACTTTGTAAACCGTAGAGAAAAGAAGAAGAATTATTAGGTAACCATGACTCATTTCAAGCTGCATTCAATGCAAATGAAAGCAGTATTACAAATGTCAATTTCAAGCAATAAAAACAAATGTTGGTCAATTAAATGCCAACACGAGGAAGAAGTTGAAGCTCAACTAGATAAAGACACTCCTGATGGCAGTCAACCTTCCCTTACAGGAAGCCAAGAACCACTTGTTGAACCACTTATTCTAAATGAAGCAGAAACAGCCATGACTGAAGTAGAAAACACCATGTATCAATATAAACAATCAAAAGAAAACTTGTCAGTGCTCAAATCACAGCTAAATGGTGAACAACTCACCATTTATCTAGAAGTCACTGAAGAAATTGAATATGGTTTTAAACATGAAACTAAAAGTTGTAGCTGTAAAAATATATACCTCTGCCCCTGTATGTAAGTGGTGAAGCTGGTTCTGGAAAAACATTCTTAATTAAAATAATCAGCAGTTTTCTGCAAAACTTAACAAACAACAACCTTTCGGCTTTTGTAACAGCCCCCACAGGTTTAGCTGCCTACAACATAGGAGGTGTACTTCTACACCGACTACTGATCCTTCCAGTAGAACACCAAAGCAAATTAGAATACTACAAATTATCAGCAGAAGCTGCTACTGAAGTACGCAGAATTCTGAAACAAAGCAAAGTGCTCAGAATAGATGAAGTAAGCATGGTTTCCAACCTCATGTGGGCTTTAATTCACTTCAGAATGCAAGAAGTCCTGAAAACCTACTACGAACAACTGTTTGGAGGAAAACACATTATTGTTTTTGGAGACCTCCTACAGTCAAGACCAGTAAAAGGTCAACCTATTTTCAAACCATTAGAACACAGCAATGCCACAAAACACTCAGCAGCATAGGAAATGGCAATTTTTCAGTTCAGAGAACTAACTCAAACGATGCATCAGTCTGCAGACCTCACCTATGCTAATATTCTGAACAGAACTGGAAACAGTAGCTTTGGTATACGTTGCTCTGGGGAGCGACGCCTTATAATCCCTGGGGTAAAAAGTCGGTATTGTATTTCTAATAGAATGCCGTGTCTATGAGATCATGTAGCAAATACACGGATGTCACAGGTCACTGTACCCAGACGGTAGTAAAGCCTAACCGTCACCATAAACAGTGTAAAGCAAAAGAGATTCCAGGACTCAGCACCATCAAAATATATGTTCGTTTAATTGTGTTGCATTGTCACACATTCAAAAACGAAATGCGTGTGACTGCCTGTTCGTAGAGTGAATATTCTGTTTTGGGGATCTTATCCCATTACTACTACAGTGACAATAGTCTTTTGGATTGGTCTCATACTACTACTGTAACGCTCACCTGATTCCCGTAGAGGCGCCGGTCTTGACTGGGCGTATACCGTATCTGCAAAGGTGATGTGTAACACACGGCTGGCTCTTTGGGCTGGACCTCTGTGCACTGTATGTCTGACTTGAAGGGTAAGATGTCTGCAGATAGAAAATATGGGATTAAGGAACTGGGTTATTGAATGTCTCTCTCTTCTTCCCTTTCTCTTCTCCTGTAGAACCCCAAAGGTTAACGCTCTCACCTTAGGTAAGTGAACGCCGTGCTCTCCATCTGCCTCGGGGCAGGGTGCTGTAACCAGTTTCTTCACTGGATAAGGGGAGCAGGCCTCTTGACTTCAGAGGACTGCTGTCCGTCGTTTACTGCACGAACGGTAAGTTTCGAGTAATTCTAATGTCTTTAAAGTCTTTAGTAATGATGTTTCTTGTTTTGCAGGGTTCCGGCGATGGCGGATGACGGGCTGAAGTGAGTTGAAGATGGAGCCCGTGTGATGAATAGAAGCGCCTGGAAGCACGTAAGTAAGCGCTTGTTGCCTGCTTCACGATGCGCTCTAACTGTCTTTTTATTTTGCAGGTACAAGTTCGGAGCGGCTGCAGGGTGCCGGAATACCCACTGGGTTAGATGTGGAAAGGAGTAATGGCACGTGAGTATTAAAGTTCCCCAATGTCTTTAAACGCACCTTGTTTTGTCTTTCAGATGCCGGAATGCAGTGTGAAGACCTCCGGAGCGCACGAAGAGTAGGTAAGCCTTTGTCTTTCAGATGCCGGAATGCAGCGCGAGGCGTTGGTGACAGCCGATGGACCAGGTAAGTGAAGAGCTGTCACTGAAGACCGTAATGCTAACCTGTTCTTTCTTGTCTTTATAGGTGTTGCTGAAGACTGGATTCAGGATGGTAAGCCTTTTTCCTTAGGCCCAGGATCAGATGCAGAAGACACGATGAGCGTTCTGCTGCAGAGGATGCAGAATAACGCAAAGCAGGATTCATCCATCGGGTGTGGTTTAAATAGCCTCCTGTAGTGCTTAGGTGTCTCCTTCCACAGCCACGCCTAGGTAAGAAAAGAGTTCCTGCTTTCCAGAAGAGTTCCAGTGTTCTGAATCTAGGGAGTGGCTCCTGCCCCACCCAAGAGGAAAAGTAGTTCCAAACAGAAGAGGATCAGAGGCTCAACTGGCAGGCAAGTAAGCAGCATGGTCTGCTGCAGGTAAGTCCACCCAAGCATTATGAGCCCGGCGCTTCCAGCGCTGGGACTGGGCATATTTATGAGCCTGGTGCCACTGGCGCCAGGACTGGGTCCAAAAGGTCCCAATTGGGACTGGTTGGCACTCGGAACCTGGGTTATGGATCTGCTTCCAAGGGAGTTGGGAAAACCCTGACCTTTTGGAAGCAGAGATCATGACAGTACCCCCCCTCAAGGCCCCTCCCAAACCAGGCTTCTCCGGGGGTTTTGGCTTGTCAGGAAATGTTCGGTGAAATCTTTTGATTAGGCGAGGAGCGTGGACATATTCAGCAGGTTCCCAGGATCTCTCTTGGGGGCCGTAGCCTTTCCAGTCAATTAGGTAAAATAGTTTAGATTTGGAGATCTTGGAGTCCAGAATGCTTTTGACTTCAAACTCGAGTTCTCCATCAACTAGGATAGGTTTTGGATATTTAGTTAGTCGGGTTTGAGGTTGCACGGGTTTTAATAGAGAGACGTGGAAGACCGGATGTATCTTCATGTGCGGGGGCAAGTCCAACTTGACCGCTACTGGGTTTACTATGGTAGTGATGGAATAGGGACCAAGGTATCTTGGGTTGAATGTGCGTGGCCCTTTTAGAGGTAGATATTTGGTGGATAACCAGACTTGATCCCCTACTTGATATTGAGGGGCTTCCTTCCGATGTTGATCTGCTCCTTTCTTGTATTGTTCTTTAGCCCTTTGAAGGTGAGAAACAGCTTCCTTAAAGGCTTGGGTGATTGTAGAATGCAGGTAGTCTACTGCTGGTGTTTCAAGATCTTGGAGGGGATCCAACTCCGAGGTTCGAGGGTGACTGCCGTACAAAAGAAAAAACAGGGTTTTCTCAGTTCCCGAATGGACAGAGTTATTGTAGGCATATTCGGCTATCCAAAGGATGTCTTTCCAAGTTTTTTCAGTTTGTTGCAGCATGCAGCGTAAATACTGTTCCAGAGTTTGATTGGTCCTCTCGGTTTGTCCGTCGGTCTGAGGGTGTTGACTGGTCGATAGTCTCACATCAATTTGAGCCGACCGACAGCAACTTCGCCAAAAATGAGAAATAAATTGACTACCTCGATCCGAAATTAGAACCGAAGGAAAACCGTGCAGTCGGACGATGTTTTCGAGAAATTCTCGGGCCAGAGTTGCTGCTGTTGGCAAGCCTTTGAGCGGAATGAAATGCGCCATCTTGGAGAATAAGTCCACGATTACTAGAATCGTATTGTATCCGGAGCATGGAGGTAGATCGGTGATGAAGTCCATAGAAAGCGTATGCCAAGGGCGAGGTGGGATGTCAATAGGGCGTAAGAGGCCTGCTGGTCTTTCCTTTTGACTCTTGTTTTGGGCGCATACTCCACAGGACATTATAAAGTCTCTGATATCTTTTTTCCAAGACGGCCACCAGAAGTAGCGCTTGATCTTTTCTGAGGTCTTGGCCATACCGGGATGTCCTTCCATTAAAGAATCGTGATAACAAGAGATTACTTTTTTCTGTAAATCTGTAACGCTCACCTGATTCTCGCAGAGGCGCCGGTCTTGACTGGGCGACTACCGTATCTTCAAAGGTGATGTGTAGCACCCGGTTGGCTCTTTGGGCTGGACCTCTGTGCACTGTATGCCTGACGTGTAGAGTAAGATGTCTGCAGATAGAAAATATGGGGTTAATGAACTGGGGTTATTGGGGTGTCCCTATCTCTTTCCTCTTCTCCTCTCCTGTAGACCCCCAAAGGTTAACGCTCTCACCTTAGGTAAGTGAATGCCGAGCTCTCCATCTGCCTCGGGGCAGGGTGCTGTAACCAGTTTCTTCACTGGATAGGTAGCGCAGGCCTCTTGACTTCAGAGGACTGCTGTCCGTCGTTTACTGCACGAACGGTAAGTTTCGAGTCATTCAAATGTCTTTAAAGTCTTTAGTAATGATGTCTCTTGTTTTGCAGGGTTCCGGCGATGGCGGATGACGGGCTGAAGTGAGTTGAAGATGGAGCCCGTGTGATGAATAGAAGCGCCTGGAAGCACGTAAGTAAGCGCTTGTTGCCTGCTTCACTATGCGCTCTAACTGTCTTTTTATTTTGCAGGTACGAGTTCGGAGCGGCTGCAGGGTGCCGGAATACCCACTGGATTAGATGTGGAAAGGAGTAATGGCACGTGAGTATTAAAGTTCCCCAATGTCTTTAAACGCACCTTGTTTTGTCTTTCAGATGCGGGATGCAGCGCCGAAGGCCTCCGGAGCATACGAAGAGTAGGTAAGCCTTTGCCTTTCAGATGCCGGAATGCTAACCTGTTCTTTCTTGTCTTTATAGGTGTTGCTGAAGACTGGATTCAGGATGATAAGCCTTTGCCTTTCAGATGCCGGAATGCTAACCTGTTCTTTCTTGTCTTTATAGGTGTTGCTGAAGACTGGATTCAGGATGGTAAGCCTTTTTCCTTAGGCCCAGGACCGGATGCAGAAGACACGATGAGCGTTCTGCTGCAGAGGTTGCAGAGTAACGCAAAGCAAGATTCATCCACCGGGTGTGGTTTAAATAGCCTCCTGTAGTGCTTAGGTGTCTCCTTCCACAGCCACGCCTAAGTAAGAAAAGAGTTCCTGGTAAGAAAAGAGTTCCTGCCTTCCAGAAGAGTTCCAGTGTTCTGAATCTAGGGAGTGGCTCCAGCCCCACCCAACAGGAAAAGTAGTTCCAAACAGAAGAGGATCAGAGGCTCAACTGGCAGGCAAGTAAGCAGCATGGTCTGGTGAAGGTAAGTCCACCCAAGCATTATGAGCCCGGCGCTTCCAGCGCTGGGACTGGGCATATTTATGAGCCTGGTGCCGCTGGCGCCAGGACTGGGTCCAAAAGGTCCCAATTGGGACTGGTTGGCACTCGGAACCTGGGTTATGGATCTGCTTCCAAGGGAGTTGGGAAAACCCTGACCTTTTGGAAGCAGAGATCATGACAGTACCCCCCCTCAAGGCCCCTCCCAAACCGGGCTTCTCCGGGGGTTTTGGCTTGTCAGGAAATGTTCGGTGAAATCTTTTGATTAGGCGAGGAGCATGGACATATTCAGCAGGTTCCCAGGATCTCTCTTGGGGGCTGTGGGATGTATTTACCCATGCATCCTAGCCCTACCTCAAAACTGTGCAGTACTGACATGGAAAACATCATGATGGCCGGAGCTTCCCAGAAAATGCACAGGGAAATGCATGAAGAATAGGCTGTCACCCATTTTTGCCGATGTTATGGGCACAGAAGGACACTGCCTAAAACCACCATTGGACTACCCACACAGTAGTCTGAAACCATTGGGAATGGCAATGCTGATTGCCAAAAGCAAACCCATAACTGTTGGGAATTCATTTCTTAAATCTCAAAAATGGGTGCAGTACCAGTACTCACAACTATCCAAAAGCCGGCAGTTTAAAACCACCCTGTGTTTCTCTGAAGGCAGGCTCAAACTGTCTATTTTAAACATTGCAACACATCTAAAAACTCACTGGACACCAGCAGACATTTGGTAGAATGGAGTGTTGTGTGCCTACAAAATCTGGGAAATGAAGAGCCCAAAACAATGCTTATAACAAAACTGCTATGGAGTCAGCAGTTTAAGTTGCACTGGATTTAAAGACACTAAAATCGAAAATGTTTAGATTAAATGAGTGACCTATGTTTGGTGTCACATGCCTTTGTAACTGTTGAAATGCCATAGTTTTGCACTTAGAATCAGCATTCTAGCTGCATATGTAAAAATGTTTAGTTTTATTTGAATGCAGGAACTGGGGAACAAAAAGTGACATTTTATCTGAAACCTGGCTTAAGGAACTGAATTCTGCCTGGCAACTACCCCCATCAGGAGTGAAACTTGAGTCACAGCTGTGTTCCCAGGCCTAGCTGCCCTTTTGCTGCTCACACTAAGGATATGCCATCTATCTGATAATTGAATTACCTGTGCTCTGCAGGAAAGTGAACAAAGCCCTGTCCTGGCTCAGGCAAAGGTTTTATTGGCAGGAGTCGTAAATGGTCGTAAAAAGTGGCTTCCTCCTGAGGAAAGGGGAGGAGCACTGCCTGTGAGAGCAAGCTGGCTTGGCAGAACTGGAAAAACCAGAAATTCAATCTTGTGCTGAGGGTAAACCACACCCCTTTGGAGCCAGAACATAACTTTAAAAAGATGAATAACTCATAGAGCGGACATGTGAAAATTTTATAAATGATACCATAATTCTTGTGATTTTTCTGCCCACAGTTTAAGAGGTTTTTAGAACCGGTGGTATGTTCAGGGGGGTGTTAGCGGAAAAGTGGATATTACTCTAAATGTATGCATGTTAAAAATCTGAAACTTCATCAGTTAATGTCCCTACTCCCTGCACACATGTATGTAAAGTTGGGTCAATGTCAGAAAGTGAAAAATCAGTTAAAAAGTCAATTATCTGCCATTTCTGAATGCAAGCTCTTAGAAACAGCAGATTTGGACAGAGACATGGCTAAATTCAGCCACACCATGTATATGTAATTTCAAACAACTGTGTAACTCTGAAATATGTCTTTTATTATCAAATATAGAATGTGTGCAATCTGACAGAGGAGTGTCCTATCTGCAAGCCATAAAATGACATCCCTCTGACTCACAGTTCATTCCCCAATCAAATGATAAATGGAAGTTTGACCAATTAGAAGCTGAGAGAGAGGTAGGGTCAGTGATGCTAGAACACACCCACATTCTAAACACATAAAAGCAGACAGGCAGGACAGATAGGGACCTTCAAATTCCATCTGCAGCGGGACGCTCTGCCGGAAAAATCCATACTTTACCTCCATCAAACCTCCAGAGAGCCAAACTAGAGACTTCAATCTATCCAGAACTAAGAGACCAGACCAGAGAGAAAGCAGTGCTGTACCCAGAGAGACCCAGACCAGCAGAGAGAGCTGACCCAGATCACTGTGAAGTGCAGAGACCAGAGGCGAGTCTAAAACCCTGACCAGATCCGTGATGAGGCCCATTTCACTCAAGAATATAGTGTGAGTACCTAGAAAACTGTGCAGAACCAATCTCCTAGTTAAAATAATATAATTCAATCCATTTTTAACCTAAGTAGAACTGCAGCTTAGCAATTGTGTTATCCTGCCATCATTTTTAAAGCTGAAAAAGTGTGCGTTTAAAATTTCAAATCTGAAAAACGACCTTTATTCAATCGTTCATATCTCCGCAACCGTTTGTGCTAGAGACTTGCAGTAACTTTCATTTTGAAGCTGAGATCCTAGGCTTTCCTAGGACCCCAGAACGATAGAGATCGTCCTTGTGGTTCCTCTGTAATAGCGCTCGGCGCATCCGCGAATTTTGCCGCGATTTGCAAATTTCTCCACATGTAAAATCAGCTGCTGCTTGCCTTCCATTTGCCAGAAATTCGTTTAACCTGGTAACTATCCCGGCCTCATTGCTAGTGTGAGCCTGGACTAATATTAACTAGATACCACTCACCCTGAACCTCTGAAAGGGAATTAAAAAGCATTTCCAGCATATTTCTCATCCATTGCTAGCACATATCAAAGCATTTGGGCCTGTGTTTTCAAAACTCCTATCTGTGTTTTCAAACTTCTGTAGTCTAAGCTTGCTGGGGTGAACTGAATCACATTTTATTGCATTTCTGAGAACTGTGTGTTTTCCTTCCATTTCCTTGCCTTGCATCAAGGGGGGGAGGGGATTGCCAGAGAAAAGTGATTACATTGTTTTGTTGAAATCATATTGAGTATCTCTATACTGCATTTCATTCATTCAACCTTGCATCCATTTGAACTCTATAAAGCATTTTGTACCACCTTCTTCTTTTGTTCCTATTTACCAGTGTGCTACCTTATCCATTTCATCTCAACTCCTTAGTAATTATAAAGAAGTGTGCTAGTGCCCGATTCTCTGTTGTTAATCTGTATCATATCAGATTAAGTGTGATATTCAATTATTAATTTATTATAAAGTGTCATATATATATCTATTGTTTAAATTATCAAATAAACCCTTTTAACTTGCAAAACAGAACTACTTCTTGGCTCAGTGGGGTCAGGGGGAGTCCAAGAGAGGGGTGTTATATAGGGGTAGTCATCCAGAACGCATGAACTGGACATAAAGATATATCAATAAGGGTTTCCATTCAGTATCCCAGACTAGGCATTGACTTAGCTGTAGTGTTGAATTGAATCCTCTTACAAATTGGGGGCTCGAGCCGAGACGTTGGGTTAGATTTACCACTTGTGCAGCTCAATACAGTGTGCTAACTGACGGGATACATACATCCGGTCGGATCACCACGCTGTGTTACGCTGTAAAGCATTCCTCAAAAGGGACACTCCAAGAAAAGTTCTGTTCTGCAAAAATAAAATACTAACTTCTGTAAGTCAGGACAGAGACCAATCTCTAGAATGACGACCTTGGTAGATATGAAAATAGCCAGAGAGCACCTCTTGCATAAGCTATTTGTGAGAGGTGAATGGACCGAACAGGGCCAGGATGCCTGGTTGCAGGCCATCACGCGACAGGTCACTGAAACAGGGTCAGACTTATGGAGAGATCAGGGTCCATTACATGTGGCCCTGAGTGAACTATATATGGCTCCTAAAGCCAAAGAGGAACACAATAAGATTGCCAGGATAGCAGCATACCTGTACCTATATATGGAAGACATGCAGGATAGATGTGCTGAAAGCCAAAATCTGGCAAATAGGCAACAGATGGTGTTAGAGAAGGTCCAATCTGACCTGGTCTCTTCTGAGCAGAGGCTGCAGAGGAGCCAGGAGTCAGAAAATGACAGCAGACTGTACATCACTAAAATAAAGGAGGATATGGATGTGCTGCAAAAGGAAAAGTCAGAACAGGATACCAGATTTCTGGCCTTGCAGAAGGAACACCAAGAAGGTTTGGACTCCCTACTGCAAAGCCAGAAAAAGCTGGAGCAACAGCTAGACTTCAATAGGGCATGTGCTGAGCAGGTAGTCACCCTGCAAAGTCACCTAGATAGAGAGAAGGCAGAGAGCAACAAACTAATTCTGAAAGACCTGGATACCCAGGCAGAGTTTGATGAGGAGCGCCAAAAAGCTGATGCCCTTCAACGGCAAAGGGACGACCTGGCGGCACAAATGCAGGCTCTTAGTCAGGAAAGAGACGCCTTAGGCCAGGAAGTCTGCCATTTAAAAAGAAAAATGGAAGAAAATCACCTGGCCCACCAGGGACTGGGTGACCTCCAAAAAGAACACCAGAACTCGTTAGAGCACACCAGGAGGGTGGAAGAGGCTTTGGCAAGAAAGGAGCAGGCCAATAGGGACATTGCCCAGGAGGTAACCCTCCTGCAGCAAAGACTGGCCCAGTACTCCAGGACCAATCAGGAAGCACAGAGAGAGAATGAGGCTCTCTGCCAACACAATGATAGGCTCCAACAACAGGTAGCGATGCAGGAGAGACTGATAGAGTCGAGTAAGGCCTTAACAGAGGAACTGAAAGCACAAATGCAGGCTCTTGCATTGCAACAGGGAGCAGGGGCGGATAGAGATGAGGTTCGCTGGGAAAGGGAAACTCCGGAGCATAACCTCAGGAGCACTAGTACCAGAGGCCCTCATACCTCTCAGTCCCTGGACTCTGCCACCCCCATGTCCCCTGGCGCACATGAGCACAGGGCTGCAGGGATGGCAGATTACTATGCAGCTAAGAGTATGGGGCTCATAGGCCAGTACCACTCAGGAATGGAGGGGTGGGCATCCGGGTATGGGCACCCAAGTACAGTACAGTTCAATGGGGAACCCCAGGAGAGGAGGCCCATTAAGGGCATCCTGAAAACCTCTGCCCAGTTAGGTCAGTGGAGGGGGTGCCCATCAAATCCTGGCAGCAAGGAGGAATCTGAAGACTCCTCTGAACTGCGCAGGACACAGGAGACCAGGTCCCCACATTCTGCCAGCCATTCCCAGGCTCGCAGAATCCGGGAAAACCTGGAAGAACAGACGGGAACCTCTGGGAGCAGTGCCTCTGAGTCCGAGGAAGAATGGACAAGGGTTACCCGAACCAAAAAGGCCAATAAGGCAAAAAGGGCCTTGCTTAAGGACCCCTTAAAGCAGATTAAGGCGATCAGGAGCGTCATCACGCCTTACCATAAGAACGCTAAGTATTCTGTTTGGGAGCACTTAGAGTTGTTTGAACAAATGATGGAGACTTTCCATTTGAAGGACAGCCAAAGCTGTATTCATTATGTAAAGTGGACCTTCTCCCCGGAATACTCCAGTTTCTTTGCGGGGCTGGAGGACCAAAATCATTTAAGATGGTCCACCTATAAGGCGGCCATCTTGAAACATTTTTCTGTTCACAGAAATCCTCAAGAGGCTCGCAAGGCAGCCTACAATTTGCAATGTGGGGAGGATCAGGCCCCACAAGAATTTGTGCAGGAGTTAAAGCGGGCTTTTGCACAGACCACAAAAAGGGTGCGCACGGATAGCAGGGAATTTATAAATACGTTTTTCCATGCCTTGCCCAAATATATCATGACCCAGCTCGTGAGGGATTTTCACGAGAAAAGATCTTTAGACTGGGTCATTGAACAGGCTACCCGGATCTATGAGGTGCAGAAACCGGTAGATAGAAAAAGTAATGCCCAGAAAAAACCCCAAAGCCAACAGCACCCCTGCTGCTGCCAAGGTGGCAGAGGTAAAGGTCACCCCCGTTTTGGATTTGGAGATGGGGGGGCCTAAAAACCTACCTGCACCTAATAATGCTAGGCCCAGAAGGTCCTCGGGCCAGTCACAGACAGGGAGCCAGGGAGGCAGCCCCACAAATGGGGTCCCTCGCTCTCCTGATTATGTAAGTCCCCGTTACAAGGGAAATCGACCCATCCTGGGTTATGTGTGGACTCCTCCAGCCCAAGGGGGGGGATCCAGCCAAGCACCTAACCCAGGGAACTTCCCTCCAAACTTCCCTCAGGAGGGCAGAAATTTACCAAACCCTGGGCAGAACTTTTTCCCCAGATATCCACCCGACTTTCAGCCCCAAAACCATCCATCCTTCTTCCCCCAATTCCCTGAGCCCAGACCACTGAATCCGGGAGAGGGGAGGCCAAGGGTGGAGGGGTACCCAAATCTTCCCAACCAGGGGTACTACCAAAGAAGGGATAGCTACCCTTCCCGGGATCAGCCCAGGGGAGAAAACAGGGCCCCGTATCAGCCTGAGCGGGTTTCCCAGTTAGAGCGCCAGGTTCAAAACATGGCGCGGGATCTGGGTCACATACTGAGGGCTCAGCAGAACCCTCAGATCGGCATGCCGGCGCAGAACGCACCCAACTCTGGACCTGGTGCTCCAGAACAATGACGGGGGCAGCACCCCGATAACTCACCGGTTCCCAGGGAGGAGGCACAAAGGGAAGGGGGGTGTAAAGCCTTGGAGGAAGCTTCCTTCCTCACTTGTAAACAGCCCCTGGAAACCCAGGAACCGGAAACAAAATCTCTTGCCCCTGAAAGTCTGCCTCCTAAGGAGCAGAGGGGGGGTAGGAGAAACAAAAGACCCAAACAGACTCAGTTTGAGGAGGAGGTACAGATCTTCCAATTTGAGGGAGAGGGATCCTCAGAGGATCCTGAGAAAAGGATCTTCTCCTTCAGAGAGGGGGGAACTCCTCCCAAAGAAAAATGGGTCCCTAGGAATGCAAATCCAGACTGGGGAGATGTGGAGACTGAGCTACCGCCGCCCACCATCTCATCCCAGAACCAACAGCAAGAAAATCCCCTGGTTCAAACCCATCCTGGTGACTGCCTCCAAAAAGGGGGGGGCGGCCCAGAACCGGAGCCAGGGGAACCCACAATGGCTCTGATCTCCAGTTGCCAACTTTTTCTTTCAGATTCCCAAGGCTCTCCACAGAATTCTGCCCAAAATTCTTCTCTCGCGATGTCCAAAACCAGAAAATTAGCCCACCAGTTGTCCAAAAATGTACATTATCTGTGCCCCCTTGAGGAGAAGGAGGGAAGATATTATGCCCCGGTACAAGTACAGGGGCAGGGTACAATCTCGGCACTGGTGGACACTGGATCTCAAGCTACCCTTCTGTCCAGAAGGGCCTTTGACGAACTGAATGCAGGAAGGGGAGAGAATTACCAAATTCCTCTCACCTCTCTTCCGGGACAACTACAGAACTTTGACGGGAAGGAAATTCCCGTTGAGGGGACTGCAGACTTGGACATTAAAATTGGGCGACATAAGTTGAAACACCCGGTCATAGTTGTGACCCCAGAGGGCACCCCTTGTTTACTAGGGAATGACCTCCTGAGAAGGTTGTCACCCCTAATAGATTGTGTAAACAAGGTCCTCTGGACCCAGACTAGCCGACCAATAAAATTAAAACAGAGTGTCAACCATGTTAGTTTAAACGGCACATGCCACATGGTTGAACAAAAATCTGACCAAGTAGAATTTCACTTCCAGAACAACCAAATTCCAGACGTGACAGTCATAGCAGTAGGACAACAGACTGGTGATGGGGGGTCCTCTCTATTTCTGAAAATCAACCTTCCTTCCAGTCTAAAGTGGTATTCCACGCTGGAAGGAAACACTCTGAAATTCTATACTAATCCACAATCAGAAACTCCCACTTCTATAGTCCAGAAAGATGTGAAATCAGCTCAGAGCCTGGCTGATATTCAGCAAATTGGAGAGCAGTTATTCATCCCTGTCCAGTTAAATGATGGGAAGGACTCTGTTCTCGCTCGAGTGTGTGTGAACAACGGTAAGAGCTTCATCAGCGAAGCCATGTTCCGCCAACTCCCAAAAGATCCAGCCATTCCCACCTTCAAACTGATAGACAAATGGGAAATGGACCTGGAAGCACCTAATTCCAAACATCTCCTGCCAAGCAAGTGTATGCTCAAAATCTCCATTGGCAACAAGAGCATAGTCCACAATTGTTGGGTCGTGCGAGACGTCCCTGCCGCCTTTTACTTAGGCAGTGACATTCTCAATCGCTTTGCCATTAGTTTGGACCTAATAAACTTCAAAGCTTGGTCCCGATTAGCGGATAATCCCATGGGCTTTGATGATCCAGAAAAAGCATTTAGGTCAGCTCAATTGCTACCTTATGCAGTTGAAATTCAGGTTAAAGAGGAAGTCACCATCCCAGAAAGGACCCGACAATTCTCCCTGGAAGTGAAAGTTAAAAGGGGACAAGAGTTGAAAAATCCTGATGCTTACATACATCTAAATGCTTCTCTCCAACAGCAAGGGTTGGGGGAAAACCCAACACCATTAGTCAACATAGAACATGACACCATTCTAATAGAGGTGGATAACAGCGACTTAAAGAGTATTACTCTAGCCGCAGGCACCATTATTGGAATGGCGGTTGATGACCAACATTTTTCCATTGATTTAGGTAATGAACTGTTAGGACCAATCCCCAAGGACTGTTTTGACAGTGACAGTGATGACAATACAACACCAGACAGGATTTTTACCCGGCATGGGGGGAACTTCCTGGTGTACACTTCCTGCCCCTATGGTAAGGAAGATGTGACTTGTGACTTCAGGAGGGATGAGGTGATTTTCCAGGTCCATGAGGGCTGCCTTTCCCACCTGAAGCCTCCGGTCCAAATCAGCACTCTGACCAGGGACTTCTCCACCCATCTGGAGGAGGCCGCGGAGATAGCCAAACCAGAAGTCTTTCCAGGCTTCAGGCAGATGGTGGAAGAGAGAGTCAACCTAGCTGACGCCTGTGTGACTCTGGAACAAAAGCAAAAGTTGAAACAAGTTTTCTTGGATTTCCAAGATCTCTTTGCGGTAGACTCATATGACTGTGGTCGCACTGACATCCACACAACAACAATCCCCACGGACCCTGGCATGACTCCTGTGTTTGTGAAGCAATATCGCTTGCCTCTCGCATCAATGGAGTCCCTTACTGAAATAATTAAGAACCTTGAGTCCCGGGGAATAATCCGTCCAGTCCACAGCACCTTCAATAATCCGGTGCTGGGAATATTGAAGCCAAACGGCCAGTGGAGACTCTGTGCTGACCTCAGGGAGCTCAACAAACGGGTCCATACTTCCCGATGGCCTCTCCCCTACATTGACCAAGGGCTGGCCCAGATCCAGGGGTCACAGGTTTTCACTGCAATAGACCTGACCAATGGATACTGGACTGTGCCTGTCAGTAGGGAGGACCAATACAAGCTGGCTTTTACCTTTGGGGGCCTGCAGTACACCTGGACCCGGACTCCCTTCGGATACCTCAACTCCGGCAATGAATTCAACATTTTTCTACACAAGGCCATGCCTGACTTGGGTGCAAGGGGTAACCTGGCTTATGTAGATGATGTCCTCATCAAAAGTTCATCTGTGGAGGAACACATAGCGGAGATCCGTTATGTTCTGACCCAGTTGAGGGCCGCCGGAGCAAAACTTTCCTTTCAGAAAGCACAGTGGTGTAGAACCCGTGTTAATTTCTTGGGGCATGAGATTACTCCTCAGGGTCTCTGTCCCCAGGAAAAGAAAGTGGAAGCACTTCAGAAACTGAAAGACCCCACAACTCTGCTGGAACTAAGGAGCCTCCTTGGACTGACTAATTACAGCAGAAAGTTCATTGAGGGCTACGCAGAGATCACCAGACCCCTGATTCATCTCCTGAAGGGGGGGGTCAAGTGGGAATGGGGTCCAGAACAAGCCGAGGCGGTAAAACAACTCAAAAGAAGCCTCTCACAAGCGCTTTGCCTAGCTTACCCTGTCAGAAACAAGGAGTTCTTCCTGGAGACGGGGTTCTCTGATACGTGCTTGACGGCAGTATTATACCAAAAGCATGACAAGGTCAATAAAGTAATCTCCTATGCGAGCAAAACTTTATCCTCTGTGGAGGAAAAATTCAACGATTGTGAGAAGGCACTCCTGGCAACGGTGTGGGCATTGAAGAATTACCGCCCGTTTATCCAGGGGGAACACATCATAGTGGAGACTCCACACCAGCCTCTGCAATATCTCCAAAGTGACAGAATCCGGGCCGGAAATGTGAGTAATTCCCGAATTACTTCCTGGATTCTGTCAATGCAAGGCTTTCCTGTGGAGGTCAGATATGGCCAAAACAAGAAGAGTCCCCTCGCGCAAGGTCTGGCTGACTTGCATGATTGTGCCAGAGAAAACTGTCTCGAGGACGAAAGTCTAAAAATCAAGGACAACATGGAGGCATACCTTAATTCCCCACACAAAGTCTTTGAAGAAGACAAGTGTGAGGGAATGCCCACTGTCTATGTGGATGGATGCTCTTACCATGTTGACAACGACGGGGAGAAAGAACTGGTGGCTGGCGTAGGGAATGCATGGGTGAATGAGTCCCCAGAACCCTCCGCTGGATACAAAATTGGTCCCCGAAGTAGTCAGGTGGCAGAATTGATGGCTGTGCATCAGGCCATCCTCACTGCTGTCCAGCATCAACTCCACGAACTGGTCATAATCACAGATTCGGATTATGTACGGAACGGGTTCGTGGAGCACCTGGTTAATTGGAAAACCAGAGGCATGTTATGTGCTAACAACAAACCCTTGAAACATGGGAAGTTGATCCAAAACATTGATGATCTGGTCACATCGAATGGGATGACCATCTACTGGAAAAAGATTAAGGGTCATTCCAAAGTAGAAGGACCAGACAAAACTGGAAATGACTTAGCTGATCAGCTGGCCAAAACCGGAGCCATCTAAGGGGATCCAATTGAGATTGAGTCCCTGTTGGGGGAAATCCAGGTCACTGCCATCACTAGGTCCCAGACAAATGCTCACAACGACCTTTCAATTGCACAATGGAGTAAGGAGACCCCTGATGCTGATTTGATTACTGCTCAGAAGGGGGATCCAATAATTGGTAAATTTTACCAGCACCTTGAGGACCCTGAGAACCTTCCCCTGACGGATACCGATTACATTGGGAAAGAGGACCTAAGAGTGTTGATGAAATGTCCAAAAATGTTCCGGATCCAAGACGGTTTGTTGGTAAGGAAATCCAAAGCTGGCCACGATCAGTGGGTGGTTCCTACCTCATTCCGAAGTCTGATGTTAAGTCACGCCCATGATGCGGCCACCGCCGGTCATAGGGGGTTTCACACAACATTGGAAATCTTAAGAGAGGTTGCATACTGGCCACACATGGGCCAGGACCTCAACCAATATTTGAAGGGTTGTCTTGTGTGTGCACAATTTCAGCCATCATCCCTTACGCACCGGGCGCCTTTACAAAAGAGGGGAATGACACTGCCATGGTCAGATTTACAAATCGACTTTGTAGGCCCTGTGATTCGCTCGGCTAGGGGGAATAAGTACATGTTGACTGTGACATGCTTGTTTACCAAGTGGGTGGAATGTCTCCCAGCCCCAAACTGCAAGGCAGAAACGGCAGCTGCCTTGATGATTAACCACATCTTTTCCCGTTTTGGTCTACCTCAAAGGATTGAGTCAGACAGAGGTAGCCACTTCACCAGTGAAGTAATGACAAAGATGTGGGAGATACTGGGGGTCAAGAGAAAGCTGCATATTGCTTATAGACCAGCATCTTCTGGGGCAGTAGAGAGATATAACCGGACAATTGTGAGCATATTAAAGAAGTTTGTGGCAGATTCTGGGCCAAGTTGGGATATCCGATTACCTCTGGTCCTAATGGCTATCAGATCTACCCCTTCATCTGCAACCAAAATGTCACCATTTGAGTTGATGACTGGGCGCAAGATGGTGCTTCCTCAGCATTTGCTCTACAGGACCCAAGAGCAGACACTGATAAATGCCTCCACTACTCATGAGTATGTAGAGAATTTAAGGAAACACCTCCAACATGCTTTTGCTTATGCTCAGCGGAATCTAGAAAGATCAGCTGATAGCATGAAGACCCATTATGACCTGAAAACTTCCAGGAAGGAATATCAGGTGGGAGACCGGGTCTATCTATACAACTTCCAAAGGAACCAGGCCAAGCAGCGCAAATTTTTGCCTACATGGAAGGGACCATTCGAGATCATAGACAAAATCTCCCCTGTGGCCTACAAAATCCACATCCCCAAAGGTCCTTTGGCAGAGGGAGAAGACAAGTGGGTCCACATAAACCAGTTGAAATGTTGCCATCCCAGGCACACTCTGCAACAACTGGAGGAATCCTCTGGAATCCTAGCGGGTACTGTATCAGACTAATTCAGTTCCAATCATAAACATACCACATCTAGTCTCTAAAATATTGTGATTTGCATGAAACTGTCTCTTAGTTATACTGTTTTTATCAAAATAAGAATGTAATGTTTCGTTATGATGAAATGCATATGCTGCCCCACTATCTCAACAGTGGTGGAAAAACGTCTATGAGTAGGTATTGCCGCTCTTCCTTTGTCGTCCTAGGAGAAAGAAGACCTTGAGACTGGCCAAGGAGGACGATCCGGAGACCGGGAACGAAGATCCAATGGGCCCAGTGGACCGCCCAATACTCCCATCAGGACCGGCGAGGAGAACCGATCGATCCGACCGGATGGAGGAAAAGATGCTGAACTGTGCCATTTATCGGAAGAAGAGGAGAACTACATCCCAGATCTTGCGGGTCCCATTAGTGAAGGATCAGATGGCCACCGCAAGAAGGGGGGCTTGTGGGATGTATTTACCCATGCATCCTAGGCCTACCTCAAAACTGTGCAGTACTGACATGGAAAACATCATGATGGCCGGAGCTTCCCAGAAAATGCACAGGGAAATGCATGAAGAATAGGCTGTCACCCATTTTTGCCGATGTTATGGGCACAGAAGGACACTGCCTAAAACCACCATTGGACTACCCACACAGTAGTGTGAAACCATTGGGAATGGCAATGCTGATTGCCAAAAGCAAACCCATAACTGTTGGGAATTCATTTCTTAAATCTCAAAAATGGGTGCAGTACCAGTACTCACCACTATCCAAAAGCCGGCAGTTTAAAACCACCCTGTGTTTCTCTGAAGGCAGGCTCAAACTGTCTATTTTAAACATTGCAACACATCTAAAAACTCACTGGACACCAGCAGACATTTGGTAGAATGGAGTGTTGTGTGCCTACAAAATCTGGGAAATGAAGAGCCCAAAACAATGCTTATAACAAAACTGCTATGGAGTCAGCAGTTTAAGTTGCACTGGATTTAAAGACACTAAAATCGAAAATGTTTAGATTAAATGAGTGACCTATGTTTGGTGTCACATGCCTTTGTAACTGTTGAAATGCCATAGTTTTGCACTTAGAATCAGCATTCTAGCTGCATATGTAAAAATGTTTAGTTTTATTTGAATGCAGGAACTGGGGAACAAAAAGTGACATTTTATCTGAAACCTGGCTTAAGGAACTGAATTCTGCCTGGCAACTACCCCCATCAGGAGTGAAACTTGAGTCACAGCTGTGTTCCCAGGCCTAGCTGCCCTTTTGCTGCTCACACTAAGGATATGCCATCTATCTGATAATTGAATTACCTGTGCTCTGCAGGAAAGTGAACAAAGCCCTGTCCTGGCTCAGGCAAAGGTTTTATTGGCAGGAGTCGTAAATGGTCGTAAAAAGTGGCTTCCTCCTGAGGAAAGGGGAGGAGCACTGCCTGTGAGAGCAAGCTGGCTTGGCAGAACTGGAAAAACCAGAAATTCAATCTTGTGCTGAGGGTAAACCACACCCCTTTGGAGCCAGAACATAACTTTAAAAAGAAGAATAACTCATAGAGCGGACATGTGAAAATTTTATAAATGATACCATAATTCTTGTGATTTTTCTGCCCACAGTTTAAGAGGTTTTTACAACCGGTGGTATGTTCAGGGGGGTGTTAGCGGAAAAGTGGATATTACTCTAAATGTATGCATGTTAAAAATCTGAAACTTCATCAGTTAATGTCCCTACTCCCTGCACACATGTATGTAAAGTTGGGTCAATGTCAGAAAGTGAAAAATCAGTTAAAAAGTCAATTATCTGCCATTTCTGAATGCAAGCTCTTAGAAACAGCAGATTTGGACAGAGACATGGCTAAATTCAGCCACACCATGTATATGTAATTTCAAACAACTGTGTAACTCTGAAATATGTCTTTTATTATCAAATATAGAATGTGTGCAATCTGACAGAGGAGTGTCCTATCTGCAAGCCATAAAATGACATCCCTCTGACTCACAGTTCATTCCCCAATCAAATGATAAATGGAAGTTTGACCAATTAGAAGCTGAGAGAGAGGTAGGGTCAGTGATGCTAGAACACACCCACATTCTAAACACATAAAAGCAGACAGGCAGGACAGATAGGGACCTTCAAATTCCATCTGCAGCGGGATGCTCTGCCGGAAAAATCCATACTTTACCTCCATCAAACCTCCAGAGAGCCAAACTAGAGACTTCAATCTATCCAGAACTAAGAGACCAGACCAGAGAGAAAGCAGTGCTGTACCCAGAGAGACCCAGACCAGCAGAGAGAGCTGACCCAGATCACTGTGAAGTGCAGAGACCAGAGGCGAGTCTAAAACCCTGACCAGATCCGTGATGAGGCCCATTTCACTCAAGAATATAGTGTGAGTACCTAGAAAACTGTGCAGAACCAATCTCCTAGTTAAAATAATATAATTCAATCCATTTTTAACCTAAGTAGAACTGCAGCTTAGCAATTGTGTTATCCTGCCATCATTTTTAAAGCTGAAAAAGTGTGCGTTTAAAATTTCAAATCTGAAAAACGACCTTTATTCAATCGTTCATATCTCCGCAACCGTTTGTGCTAGAGACTTGCAGTAACTTTCATTTTGAAGCTGAGATCCTAGGCTTTCCTAGGACCCCAAAAAGATAGAGATTGTCCTTGTGGTTCCTCTGTAATAGCGCTCGGCGCATCCGCGAATTTTGCCGCGATTTGCAAATTTCTCCACATGTAAAATCAGCTGCTGCTTGCCTTCCATTTGCCAGAAATTCGTTTAACCTGGTAACTATCCCGGCCTCATTGCTAGTGTGAGCCTGGACTAATATTAACTAGATACCACTCACCCTGAACCTCTGAAAGGGAATTAAAAAGCATTTCCAGCATATTTCTCATCCATTGCTAGCACATATCAAAGCATTTGGGCCTGTGTTTTCAAAACTCCTATCTGTGTTTTCAAACTTCTGTAGTCTAAGCTTGCTGGGGTGAACTGAATAACATTTTATTGCATTTCTGAGAACTGTGTGTTTTCCTTCCATTTCCTTGCCTTGCATCAAGGGGGGGAGGGGATTGCCAGAGAAAAGTGATTCCATTGTTTTGTTGAAATCATATTGAGTATCTCTATACTGCATTTCATTCATTCAACCTTGCATCCATTTGAACTCTATAAAGCATTTTGTACCACCTTCTTCTTTTGTTCCTATTTACCAGTGTGCTACCTTATCCATTTCATCTCAACTCCTTAGTAATTATAAAGAAGTGTGCTAGTGCCCGATTCTCTGTTGTTAATCTGTATCATATCAGATTAAGTGTGATATTCAATTATTAATTTATTATAAAGTGTCATATATATATCTATTGTTTAAATTATCAAATAAACCCTTTTAACTTGCAAAACAGAACTACTTCTTGGCTCAGTGGGGTCAGGGGGAGTCCAAGAGAGGGGTGTTATATAGGGGTAGTCATCCAGAACGCATGAACTGGACATAAAGATATATCAATAAGGGTTTCCATTCAGTATCCCAGACTAGGCATTGACTTAGCTGTAGTGTTGAATTGATTCCTCTTACAGGGCCGTAGCCTTTCCAGTCAATTAGGTAGAATAGTTTAGATTTGGAGATCTTGGAGTCCAGAATGCTTTTGACTTCAAACTCGAGTTCTCCATCCACTAGGATAGGTTTTGGAGATTTGGTTAGTCGGGTTTGAGGTTGCACGGGTTTTAATAGAGAGACGTGGAAGACCGGATGTATCTTCATGTGCGGGGGCAAGTCCAACTTGACCGCTACTGGGTTTACTATGGTAGTGATGGAATAGGGACCAAGGTATCTTGGGTTGAATGTGCGTGGCCCTTTTAGAGATAGATATTTGGTGGATAACCAGACTTGATCCCCTACTTGATAGTGAGGGGCTTCCTTCCGATGTTGATCTGCTCCTTTCATGTATTGTTCTTTAGCCCTTTGAAGGTGAGAAACAGCTTCCTTAAAGGCTTGGGTGATTGTAGAATGCAGGTAGTCTACTGCTGGTGTTTCAAGATCTTGGAGGGGATCCAACTCCGAGGTTCGAGGGTGACTGCCGTACAAAAGAAAAAACAGGGTTTTCCCAGTTCCCGAATGGACAGAGTTATTGTAGGCATATTCGGCTATCCAAAGGATGTCTTTCCAAGTTTTTTCAGTTTGTTGCAGCATGCAGCGTAAATACTGTTCCAGAGTTTGATTGGTCCTCTCGGTTTGTCCGTCGGTCTGAGGGTGGTGACTGGTCGATAGTCTCACATCAATTTGAGCCGACCGACAGCAACTTCGCCAAAAATGAGAAATAAATTGACTACCTCGATCCGAAATTAGAACCGAAGGAAAACCGTGCAGTCGGACGATGTTTTCGAGAAATTCTCGGGCCAGAGTTGCTGCTGTTGGCAAGCCTTTGAGCGGAATGAAATGCGCCATCTTGGAGAGTAAGTCCACGATTACTAGAATCGTATTGTATCCGGAGCATGGAGGTAGATCGGTGATGAAGTCCATAGAAAGCGTATGCCAAGGGCGAGGTGGGATGTCAATAGGGCGTAAGAGGCCTGCTGGTCTTTCCTTTTGACTCTTGTTTTGGGCGCATACTCCACAGGACATTATAAAGTCTCTGATATCTTTTTTCCAAGACGGCCACCAGAAGTAGCGCTTGATCTTTTCTGAGGTCTTGGCTATACCGGGATGACCTTCCATTAAAGAGTCGTGATAACAAGAGATTACTTTTTTCTGTAAATCTGTGCTGGGTAGGTATGATCGTTCTTGGAAATACAATAAGTTGTCCTTTACTGCAAAGTCCTTTCCCTGCAGATGCCAATTCTGTATGTCTGCTGGAGTTACAAGTTGCCTGGCTTTATCCTTAACTTCCTCTATGGATTCTGTGGCGATTACACCCAGAATTCTTTGTTCGGGAATGATTGGTACAGGTTTAGGGTTGACCAAGTGTTCTTCCACTCCCATCCGAGAAAGGGCATCGGCTTTACCGTTCTTTGTACCAGGTCGATAGGTAATTATGAAGTCAAACTCGGCAAAGAATAATGCCCAACGGAGTTGTCTAGAGGATTGGGCTTTTGCGGTCTTCAAATATTGCAGGTTTCGGTGATCCGTAATCACAGTAACGGTGTGTCGGGCCCCCAGCAGATAATGCCGCCAAGCCTTAAAGGCAGACTTGATAGCCAGAAGTTCCTTGTCAGTAATCGTGTAATTGATTTCAGGAGGCGAGAATTTGCGGGACCAAAATGCCACGGGATGCAACTGATTGGTTACCGGGTCCTTTTGTGATAGAACTGCCCCCATGGCAAGGCTTGAAGCATCAGTTTCCACGATGTAGGGGAGTTCGGGGCGAGGGTGTTTTAAGATTGGTGCAGAGATAAATTTAGTCTTCAATTCCTGGAAAGCTTGTTCCGCCTCGGTAGACCATTCAAAACGTTTGTTTTTCTTTAACAAGGCAGTGATGGGCTGGACTATTCGAGAGAATTCGGGGATAAACCTGCGGTAAAAGTTAGCGAAGCCTAACATGCTTTGCACACCTTTTACGGAGGATGGTGATGGCCATTTGAGAACTGCATCGACCTTCTTTGAATCCATACGCACTCCGCCAGGTGATAATATGAATCCCAAGAATTCAACTTCAGTCACGTTGAAAACACATTTTTCCAACTTAGCGAAAGGTTTGTGTTGACGCAATCTTTCGAGGACCATTTTCACGTGTTTCCGATGTTCAGATTCCGATGAAGAATAAACGAGGATGTCGTCAATGTAAACAGCAACACATACATCTATGAGCTCTCTGAGGACATCGTTCATAAAATATTGAAAGGCGGCCAGGGCATTGCAAAGTCCGAAGGGCATGACCTGATATTCAAATAGCCCATACTTGGTGCGGAAGGCCGTCTTCCATTCATCGCCCTCTTTTACTCGTACCAAGTGGTAAGCTCCTCTAAGATCCAGCTTTGTATATATGCATGCTTTTCTGACTTGGTCCAGGAGTTCAGGGATCAAAGGTAACGGATATCTATTCTTAACGGTGATCTGGTTCAGGGAGCGATAATCGATACAAGTTCTAAGGTCTCCTTCCTTTTTTGGAACGAAGAACAAAGCTGAAGAAGCAGGGGACTTGGAAGGACGAATAAACCCATTTGCCAGGTATTGATCCAGGTATTGTCGAAGGTGAAGGTTCTCAGGCTCGGTGAGGGCATAAATTCTACTACAAGGAGGAGTAGATCCAGGTATCAGGTCTATCTGGCAGTCATAAGACCTATGAGGAGGTAGAGAGTTAGCCTGATCCTTCCGGAAAACATCTTGGTATTCTAGGTATTCGGGAGGTAACTGGGGAGTCTCTGAAGAAATTGCGGCCAGTGCAACACCAGGTGGAGGGTGACAAGTAGAGACACATTCTGGAAACTGGACCGTTCTTGCTCGCCAATCGATCAGAGGATGTTGAAGGAAGATTTGCCCCTGATGCGGGTAACGGGGTCTGTCCGGCTTGTGACTGTAGCACTTGTCTAGCAAGATTGTCTGTTCTCTCCTTGGAAATAATTAGTTCCCTTCTTAGAGCATTCGTTTCCTGACGAGCTGCATGCACTTCTGCCCTTAGTTCCCCAAGTAACCGGGCTAGGGGGTCAGTATCCGAGGTTTCCATAGCACCTGGGCGAGAGTTTTGCGGTAGGCTTTGCGTTCTGTAACGCTCACCTGATTCTCGCAGAGGCGCCGGTCTTGACTGGGCGACTACCGTATCTTCAAAGGTGATGTGTAGCACCCGGTTGGCTCTTTGGGCTGGACCTCTGTGCACTGTATGCCTGACGTGTAGAGTAAGATGTCTGCAGATAGAAAATATGGGGTTAATGAACTGGGGTTATTGGGGTGTCCCTATCTCTTTCCTCTTCTCCTCTCCTGTAGACCCCCAAAGGTTAACGCTCTCACCTTAGGTAAGTGAATGCCGAGCTCTCCATCTGCCTCGGGGCAGGGTGCTGTAACCAGTTTCTTCACTGGATAGGTAGCGCAGGCCTCTTGACTTCAGAGGACTGCTGTCCGTCGTTTACTGCACGAACGGTAAGTTTCGAGTCATTCAAATGTCTTTAAAGTCTTTAGTAATGATGTCTCTTGTTTTGCAGGGTTCCGGCGATGGCGGATGACGGGCTGAAGTGAGTTGAAGATGGAGCCCGTGTGATGAATAGAAGCGCCTGGAAGCACGTAAGTAAGCGCTTGTTGCCTGCTTCACTATGCGCTCTAACTGTCTTTTTATTTTGCAGGTACGAGTTCGGAGCGGCTGCAGGGTGCCGGAATACCCACTGGATTAGATGTGGAAAGGAGTAATGGCACGTGAGTATTAAAGTTCCCCAATGTCTTTAAACGCACCTTGTTTTGTCTTTCAGATGCGGGATGCAGCGCCGAAGGCCTCCGGAGCATACGAAGAGTAGGTAAGCCTTTGCCTTTCAGATGCCGGAATGCTAACCTGTTCTTTCTTGTCTTTATAGGTGTTGCTGAAGACTGGATTCAGGATGATAAGCCTTTGCCTTTCAGATGCCGGAATGCTAACCTGTTCTTTCGTGTCTTTATAGGTGTTGCTGAAGACTGGATTCAGGATGGTAAGCCTTTTTCCTTAGGCCCAGGACCGGATGCAGAAGACACGATGAGCGTTCTGCTGCAGAGGTTGCAGAGTAACGCAAAGCAAGATTCATCCACCGGGTGTGGTTTAAATAGCCTCCTGTAGTGCTTAGGTGTCTCCTTCCACAGCCACGCCTAAGTAAGAAAAGAGTTCCTGGTAAGAAAAGAGTTCCTGCCTTCCAGAAGAGTTCCAGTGTTCTGAATCTAGGGAGTGGCTCCAGCCCCACCCAACAGGAAAAGTAGTTCCAAACAGAAGAGGATCAGAGGCTCAACTGGCAGGCAAGTAAGCAGCATGGTCTGGTGAAGGTAAGTCCACCCAAGCATTATGAGCCCGGCGCTTCCAGCGCTGGGACTGGGCATATTTATGAGCCTGGTGCCACTGGCGCCAGGACTGGGTCCAAAAGGTCCCAATTGGGACTGGTTGGCACTCGGAACCTGGGTTATGGATCTGCTTCCAAGGGAGTTGGGAAAACCCTGACCTTTTGGAAGCAGAGATCATGACAAAATCTGTGCTGGGTAGGTATAATCGTTCTTGGAAATGCAATAAATTGTCCTTTACTGCAAAGTCCTTTCCCTGCAGATGCCAATTCTGTATGTCTGCTGGAGTTACAAGTTGCCTGGCCTTATCCTTAACTTCCTCTATGGATTCTGTGGCGATTACACCCAGAATTCTTTGTTCGGGAATGATTGGTACAGGTTTAGGGTTGATCAAGTGTTCTTCCACTCCCATCCGAGAAAGGGCATCAGCTTTACCGTTCTTTGTACCAGGTCGATAGGTAATTATGAAGTCAAACTCGGCAAAGAATAATGCCCAACGGAGTTGTCTAGAGGATTGGGCTTTTGCGGTTTTCAAATATTGCAGGTTTCGGTGATCCGTAATCACAGTAACGGTGTGTCGGGCCCCCAGCAGATAATGCCGCCAAGCCTTAAAGGCAGACTTGATAGCCAGAAGTTCCTTGTCAGTAATCGTGTAATTGATTTCAGGAGGTGAGAATTTGCGGGACCAAAATGCCACGGGATGCAACTGATTGGTTACCGGGTCCTTTTGTGATAGAACTGCCCCCATGGCAAGGCTTGAAGCATCAGTTTCCACGATGTAGGGGAGTTCGGGGCGAGGGTGTTTTAAGATTGGTGCAGAGATAAATTTAGTCTTCAAATCCTGGAAAGCTTGTTCCGCCTTGGTAGACCATTCAAAACATTTGTTTTTCTTTAACAAGGCAGTGATGGGCTGGACTATTCGAGAGAATTCGGGGATAAACCTGCGGTAAAAGTTAGCGAAGCCTAACATGCTTTGCACACCTTTTACGGAGGATGGTGATGGCCATTTGAGAACTGCATCGACCTTCTTTGAATCCATACGCACTCCGCCAGGTGATAATATGAATCCCAAGAATTCAACTTCAGTTACGTTGAAAACACATTTTTCCAATTTAGCGAAAAGTTTGTGTTGACGCAATCTTTCGAGGACCATTTTCACGTGTTTCCGATGTTCAGATTCCGATGAAGAATAAACGAGGATGTCGTCAATGTAAACAACAACACACACATCTATGAGCTCTCTGAGGACATCGTTCATAAAATATTGAAAGGCGGCCGGGGCATTGCAAAGTCCGAAGGGCATGACCTGATATTCAAATAGTCCATACTTGGTGCGGAAGGCCGTCTTCCATTCATCGCCCTCTTTTATTCGTACCAAGTGGTAAGCTCCTCTAAGATCCAGCTTTGTATATATGCATGCTTTTCTGACTTGGTCCAGGAGTTCAGGGATCAAAGGTAACAGATATCTACTCTTAACAGTGATCTGGTTCAGGGAGCGATAATCTATACAAGTTCTAAGGTCTCCTTCCTTTTTTGGAACGAAGAACAAAGCTGAAGAAGCAGGGGACTTGGAAGGACGAATAAACCCATTTGCCAGGTATTGATCCAGGTATTGTCGAAGGTGAAGGTTCTCAGGCTCGGTGAGGGCATAAATTCTACTACAAGGAGGTATCCAGGTATCAAGTCTATCTGGCAGTCATAAGACCTATGAGGAGGTAGAGAGTTAGC
Source organism: Ambystoma mexicanum (assembly GCF_040938575.1). Taxonomy (NCBI): domain Eukaryota; kingdom Metazoa; phylum Chordata; class Amphibia; order Caudata; family Ambystomatidae; genus Ambystoma; species Ambystoma mexicanum. Next base: position 780,697,352 of record NC_090935.1, on the reverse strand, counting down.
CTGATCCTTCCGGAAAACATCTTGGTATTCTAGGTATTCGGGAGGTAACTGGGGAGTCTCTGAAGAAATTGCTGCCAGTGCAACATCAGGTGGAGGGTGACAAGTAGAGACACATTCTGGAAACTGGACCGTTCTTGCTCGCCAATCGATCAGAGGATTGTGTATCTCTAACCAAGGTATTCCTAGAATAATCTGAAACTGAGGGGCCTTGATCACATCAAACACGATCTTCTCATGGTGTCCATCTTGACTTACTAGCGTCACCTCTTGAGTGGTATGCGTTACTGGCCCGGAGGCTATCTCCGTACCATCCACCGTAGTAATGACGTCCTTTACAGCCTTGGGACAAAGAGTTAGATTCATCCTCAAAACCATTTCATGATCCACAATATTGCCGATGGCACCGCTGTCGACGTAAGCTTCAATTGCATGTAATCGATCCGGATTATCAGGGCTAATGAGGACCATAGGTATCACGAAATGCGAGGTCACGGAACTGGTTTTCACGCTCGGCAAGAGGACCTCTATTCTTGTCGGGCGAGGTCGTTTCCCTGCTCAGAGTTTGTAACTTTGGTAACTGCAGCTCCTACTGCCTTCTTGGCAGGTTTCACCGGACAGTCTCGAAGAAAGTGCCCTGAGTTTCCGCAATAGAGGCATAATTGCAACTGTTTTCTCCTTTCCCGCTCATTTTGTGTTAGAGGACCTTTCAGACCCCCTATTTGCATGGGTTCCCCGGGGTCTACTCCTTTGGAAGGAGTTGGCGGTTTGGAAAATACTCGAGCATCAAACTTGGAACGATCGGCCTTCCTGTTCTGCAGTCTGTGATCTATTTGAACGACTAAGTCTATATAGTCCGAACAATCTTGTGGGGGGTTCACTACTTGGGCTAACACATCTTTGAGCTCTCCACGTAGACCTCTATAAAACAGCGTAATCCTTTTGTCCTCAGGCCATTGAGTTTCCACTATCAGTCTGTTGAAAGACGCAATATAAGCCAAAAGGTCTTGATTACCTTGTCGCAACGAAAGAAGCTCATTGTCCAAGGCCTGCCCCTGTGAATGTCTTGCGAACAGTTTTTCCATACTGAGCTGAAAAGCTTGAAAATCATGGAGGACCGGATCAACTTGATTTACTAGAGGGATCGACCAGTCTGCCGCATTGCCACTAAGGTACGAAAGCACGAAAGCTACTTTAGCTTGATCAGTTGGGAAGGCTGCTGGCCGGCATAAGAAATGCAACCGGCACTGATTGATAAATACTGCAAACCTCTTTGGGTCACCAGAAAATCGTTCGGGCGGAGCCAGAGGTACATTCCCAGGTAGGTTGATCTGCACTGGATTCATAGAGGATGTAGAAGGAAGATTTCCCCCAGATGCGGGTAACGGGGTCTGTCCGGCTTGTGACTGTAGCAATTGTCTAGCGAGATCATCTGTTCGCTCCTTGGAAATAATCAGTTCCCTTCTTAGAGCGTTCGTTTCCTGACGGGCTGCATGCACTTCTGCCCTTAGTTCCCCAAGTAACTGGGCTAGCTGGTCGGTATCCGAGGTTTCCATAGCGCCTGGACGGGAGTTTTGTGGTAGGCTTTGCGTTCTGTAACGCTCACCTGATTCCCGTAGAGGCGCCGGTCTTGACTGGGCGTATACCGTATCTGCAAAGGTGATGTGTAACACACGGCTGGCTCTTTGGGCTGGACCTCTGTGCACTGTATGTCTGACTTGAAGGGTAAGATGTCTGCAGATAGAAAATATGGGATTAAGGAACTGGGTTATTGAATGTCTCTCTCTTCTTCCCTTTCTCTTCTACTGTAGAACCCCAAAGGTTAACGCTCTCACCTTAGGTAAGTGAACGCCGTGCTCTCCATCTGCCTCGGGGCAGGGTGCTGTAACCAGTTTCTTCACTGGATAAGGGGAGCAGGCCTCTTGACTTCAGAGGACTGCTGTCCGTCGTTTACTGCACGAACGGTAAGTTTCGAGTAATTCTAATGTCTTTAAAGTCTTTAGTAATGATGTTTCTTGTTTTGCAGGGTTCCGGCGATGGCGGATGACGGGCTGAAGTGAGTTGAAGATGGAGCCCGTGTGATGAATAGAAGCGCCTGGAAGCACGTAAGTAAGCGCTTGTTGCCTGCTTCACGATGCGCTCTAACTGTCTTTTTATTTTGCAGGTACAAGTTCGGAGCGGCTGCAGGGTGCCGGAATACCCACTGGGTTAGATGTGGAAAGGAGTAATGGCACGTGAGTATTAAAGTTCCCCAATGTCTTTAAACGCACCTTGTTTTGTCTTTCAGATGCCGGAATGCAGTGTGAAGACCTCCGGAGCGCACGAAGAGTAGGTAAGCCTTTGTCTTTCAGATGCCGGAATGCAGCGGGAGGCGTTGGTGACAGCCGATGGACCAGGTAAGTGAAGAGCTGTCACTGAAGACCGTAATGCTAACCTGTTCTTTCTTGTCTTTATAGGTGTTGCTGAAGACTGGATTCAGGATGGTAAGCCTTTTTCCTTAGGCCCAGGATCAGATGCAGAAGACACGATGAGCGTTCTGCTGCAGAGGATGCAGAATAACGCAAAGCAAGATTCATCCATCGGGTGTGGTTTAAATAGCCTCCTGTAGTGCTTAGGTGTCTCCTTCCACAGCCACGCCTAGGTAAGAAAAGAGTTCCTGCTTTCCAGAAGAGTTCCAGTGTTCTGAATCTAGGGAGTGGCTCCTGCCCCACCCAACAGGAAAAGTAGTTCCAAACAGAAGAGGATCAGAGGCTCAACTGGCAGGCAAGTAAGCAGCATGGTCTGCTGCAGGTAAGTCCACCCAAGCATTATGAGCCCGGCGCTTCCAGCGCTGGCACTGGGCATATTTATGAGCCTGGTGCCACTGGCGCCAGGACTGGGTCCAAAAGGTCCCAATTGGGACTGGTTGGCACTCGGAACCTGGGTTATGGATCTGCTTCCAAGGCAGTTGGGAAAACCCTGACCTTTTGGAAGCAGAGATCATGACAACTACGGCCCAGATTTGAAAAAGGCTTAGCATAGCCGAAACATGTTATCGTTTATGGGCTTTTTTCATTTGACAATGCAACACAATTAAACGAACATATATTTTGATGGTGCTGAGTCCTGGAATCTCTTTTGCTTTACAACATTTTAAACAGCATTATAACTAGTCTGCTTAATAAAGATGCAAAATCCATCTTAAATAGTAGACAAATCTGTGAGGTGTATGGGTGAACTACATCTGCTCCTGAGGTAATGGAACATTTAACTCAATAAAATATAAAATGCATGTCCATAATGCCAACCCTGGAAAGCTGAAGGTAATTCAATGAAACAATGTTAAAAAAACGAAATGCAACCCATATTGCATATTGGCTCCACAGACAAACTAGAAGTGCATGGCATGACACTCCCTACGTGTCAGCAAGCAACAGCACGACTAAGTAGCTTAGAAAAATATATCTCCAACACACCTGGATTGGAGAAAATGTTAATGTTGTGTCTAAATTGCAGAGTAATTCTAAAACACAACCTTGACATAGAACAAGTTTCAGTCAATGGGGCAATTGGTACAGTTGTTGCCTTCCAAACATATCCACATGACAACAACATTCAGTTTGTCAGCCTCCACTTTGATAAACTTAGTGTTAAAAAAATAGGCCGCACAATAGCACAATTCATACTTTTCAAAGACATGTACGTACATAGAGAACAATTCTCTCCGTTTCTTGCAAATGCTGCATATGCTGCACTATTCAGAAATTGCAAGATCTAACCCAAGATCACGCATTGATCGACATTGGCAGCACAGTCATTGGGAGCACAGTCTTTAAGGAAGGTATGAGTTATGCAGCACTTTCACGTCTACGTACACTTGAAGGTTTCTTCCTAGTCAACTTGCAAACAAAGTCAACGCTGACATTGCTTGCATCCGAGAATACTAGATGCTACATGGACTGTACACCCCCTATCTAGATACCCTGTACCTAAAAAAACTAAACCTTTAAAAAAAGTAATACAAACAGAACCTATAACCGTTGGTGGTATTACCACCAAAGAAACAAAAAACAACTGCTACTCCATCAGGAGACAAAAAGACAAATATGTCTTCTAAAAATAAAGTGCAGCACCATCAAATAACACAGAAACACAGCTCTTTGGTCCATTTAAATTTAGCAACACAACTGGTGTAAATTGCTATGCAAATGTAGCAATTAACCTTGTCTTCCAATTACCACCAATTGTTCAAACCATTTACTTAAACGGCTCAGACCAGTTGTGTTTACAAATGCTCATCCTTCACACAACACATACAGTGTCTCAGCTATAAGGCATGAATTGGACTTTTGTATAGGAATGGTGAAATTCATCATAAACACACAGGAAGATCCACACAAATTTCCAATGTTAAGGTTTTCAGGGAGCTGGAAACCACAAAAAGTAATAATAAGGATACAATCACCAGAGATGCTAATTGGTGCAATCTGGTGCAAGTGGACAAGGATGCAAAACTTGATCCCAAAAGCTAGTAGTTATAGCCTGAGATCTAACAATTGCTCTCTGCAAAAAATCCTCCTCTGTAGGTTAACACAGGTGAACAATTGAGCCTTCTTCTCTGCTGCTCCAGTCTCATGGAATGGACTGCCTGTCAATCTAAGAGAAGAGACCTCCATTAGAGTATTCAGAAAGGTCTGAAAACTCTTCTGTTTAACTAATGCTCTTGCCCAGTTCCCAGACCTCGCAGACATACTGGTTTGTCACTTGGAGTTGCTATTTGTTGTACATCTCTTGTTTATCTAGCACCCTTAAGCCCCCGGGTCAGTGGCTGCGCTATATAGGTTATAAATAAATAAATATACTTACTACAAGTACTAGAGACCAAAACATACCTATAAATGAAATCTTCTAGATTTCATACATATGGAAACATACATGCAGTCTCTGCAACCATGTTTCACAAGAGAACATCCCTAATGAACGATTTGTGTATGTATCCATACCAAATTGTGAAGCCATTCCATTTCGACAGCTTCTGCAAAATGCAAATCGTGGAATATTATGCACTTTTTGCAATTCAGACAATCCTTCTACCATACAAATAAACTCACATAGCCGATATCTGATACTAACGCTTTTAAGGTACAATGCAGATGGTACCAAAAACAACTGTAAGCTTAGCTTAATAACTTCACACACAGCCAAGTATCTCTTGGCAAGAAAACCTTGGCAATAGTAGGCATAATCTACCACACTGGTGCCACAACCACTGCAGGCCACTATACTGCATATTTTAAAAGAAAGAAGTGGTTGGTTTGAATGCAACAACACTTCCATTACTCTAAAACATTGGTTACCAGCAAATCTAAGAAATGCCTTCTTAATATTCCTTAAACCCAAATTTAGTCACTCAACTGTAGCACTATCAACAGTCAGAATACATCGACTGGTATCTAACTACATCCATAATACTAAAATACTACTTTTAAAAGTCAAAATAGTTATAATGCACCAACAGTTATCTAACTACTTTAAAAATACCCTTCATTGCACTACACTTCAAATACACCATCACAATTCTTGTTACTACAACACTTCTTCTAACATCAAATCAACTTAGAATACGCCAAAAGGTATCTACGAACTTTAATCATTCCCTTAAGTACACTTCACTTCAAACAAACATACTGCCAAACTTACACTCACATAAATGTCATTTTTTGTTGTTAATCCTGTATGGAATTCTTTTTCCAATGACCCAAACATTATTTAATTTCAATACAAGAGTGTAGCACACACTAATGCTGTACCAAACATAGTAGATCGAATGTACTGTTTATGAGGGTCTAGAAAGTATGTAAATATGTGAAATGTTATGCAATTAAACATTTTAAACTATTCTGCTTCCCATATTATACTGTGTTTTATTCACAGAGAAAGAACCACAGATGTCTCCTTCATCACCATCTGCAACTAAGTAAACCTACCAAATGTAATCATGTTTGTTATATTAACAAACAAATACAAATTCGCTAACCAGTACCCTCAATTGTACTGCACTTCAATTGTATTATGCCACCATATTACAAATACTGTATACTCCCCCTACAGTACCTATAATTACTATACACATATTACTATAGTGTATGTAGCCAGTGGCCAGATTCGTGGAGGCATCGCCACTACCCTCAAATGTACTGCACTTCAATTGTATTATGCGACCTTATTGCAAGTACTGTATACTACCCCTACAGTACCAATAATTACTGTACACATATTACTATAGTGTGTGTGGCCAGTGCCCAGATTCTTGGCCACTGGCCACAACCACCACAATATAATGAAACCATATAACAAGTACATAAAATACATGTTGAAATAACCTAACTCGCCCAGAACCCCCTTCCAATGCAAACTATGTCCACACCGAAATTGACTGCAGACTCGGCAGCATCTGCTAAACCTTTTTTCCACCTATAGAAACAGCTCCATATTATCTTTATTCCACTCCCCTACCCTTTCCAAACCCTCTTTCATACACCAAATAACTCCAAATGTGTTTCCCAAGCCTCTGTCCATGGCGTTATCGACGGACTATGACAGTGTCAGCGGACTACCACAACAACTGCATGCTCTTTTTCCACCTATAAAAATAGCCCCATATCATTCCAGGCCCTCTTACCACCACCAAACAACCCCAACACACGTTGCAGACCTTTTCCCCACGACGATGTCTGCGCTCAGCGGCGTCTGTCCGCAGATAAAACTTGGCGGACGTTTCCGAAAATATCACGCACCTCATGCTTTTAACCATCGAATCAGTGGCCATGTCCAATGCCCGTGGGCATCACGCTGCCCTCTAAGCCAATCGGAGGCCTGTCCACAGAGCGAACAGGGTAGTGAGTTCGCGGACCGAACCCAAATATCACTATTTTCTTAACCTACTTTTTGGCCGTTTTAAAAAAAACAACTTGACGGATTTACACCAAACTTACAAAAGTACACTTTCGGGACAAAGCCGCCACCCCTGCCCAAAATTTCGTGAAAATCCATCCAGCAGTTTCGGCTGTAGACGTGAGCAAATTTCTTTTTCCATTGCGTCTATGGGAAACACAACACATTTTGGGACCCTCCCTATTTGCCCCCCCGCATAAAGCCTCACAATTCTTTGCAGAATCAATCTGACGGGCCATATACTTTTCTTGCAAAGTTTTGTGAGGATTCATCCATGGGGGTGAAGATATAAGCTGCCAAGAAAGTGCTCTTCCTATGGGTTGAGCAACTTAGCCATAACTACAGGCCCTGTAATATATATATATATATTTATGTAAGCTCCTGGCCTGTGATCAGCACCATGGGCTTTTTGTTTCCGGATTGGCTGGCTTTCTTGTTCAGGTCTCTTAAATAAAACGGGGGGTTCCGTACGTGTAGCACTTTGAGCAGAAACCCTAAATAAGGAAGAATAGGAATAACATATAATTTGTCTTTCTGGAATTCTATACAATAATTGCTAGACTAATTAAAGGCTTATTTCAGGCACGCTTCAGAGGGTGAGTCACCGATTTAGTCTGTTCTTAAACTACTCAAATTCAAAATGCAAACAAAAACATGTGAAAAGCATTTAAAATAGATTAAACATGCATTTCGGACTATGGCCCTCATTCTAAGTTAGGCGGTCCGGTAAAAACATGCCAGTATTCATGAATACTGTCACTTTACCGGACCAGGTCGACCACAGGTTTGCTGGTGGGGCACCTGAGTTACCTCTAGCTCAAAGCTGGAGGTAAGGCAGGCAACCCACCAGCAAAAGAAGCTATAATTACTGGCAACGGTATTGATGGTGCTGGTAATGACGGCAAATCCCCTCATACGAATGGGGATTAACTATCTGGATTTAGAATCCCAAATGCCGGAAACAGAAATAGCTTTTGCCGGTATCCTGGCGCGTTTACCGCCAGGATACTGTCAAGGTTAGAATTAGGCCCTATGTATTTTTTATTCCGCAAGTTACAGTTATAGCATGTTCTTTTCTGCCATTGGGCCTCATTACGACCCAGGCGGTAAGGGGTTTACGGCAGCGTTAACAGCGCCGACCCTTACCGCCTGAGTACGAGGTCCCTTAGCGCCATGGCGCTTTTAACACCTGCTTTTAGCAGGTGTTAAAATCCATGGCGCTAAGGGACCATGGAGTTAATTACGCCACCGTAATTTACGGTGGCGTAATTAACGCCTTCCCCACTCCCATTATGCCCTATGGGGCAAAAATGGGAATGGGGAAGGGTAAATGGGGATTGGGGACTTACCGCCCCCGCCAACCTCGGAATGGGGCGGTAATCCCGCCAACCACCATGGCGTAAACGTAGTTTACGCCATGGTGGTAAAGTCACGGCCCAGGCGGTAACTTACCGCCTGGGTCGTAATGAGGCCCATTGTCTCTGTTATGATCATGTTATGTTATGTTGATTTATACAGTGCACCGCTACCACCCAAGGGCAGTCTCCAGGTGTCACAAGACATTCCATCCTGGTGTCCTTGGTCACTTGACAAATTCCTTGTGCCTAAAAGCTTGTGTAGAAATGTTTGACCATAGGACATAAAGTAGCCCTTGATTTCATTGTGCCACAATGAATGCTTTGTTGTAATGTGTCTATCTTTCCTATCTCCCTGGCATGCTGTTCAGGATGTTTGTGTGCATGTATCAGGTAACGAGTGCCCAGAGTGTGGGATCCCGAGTGAGTCCGCTGCTTTCACTGCGCTACTCTCAATTCTTTAATACACAGTTATGAACCCTCCCAATTGTAGGCATTTTGCCAACCTCTGAACCCTGAAAAGTAGATCCATGCAGGCTTGACATGTGACCAACTTTGCACCAGACCTGCAGATGAACTGGTCTGCTGTTAAATCTCAGTTACCAGTTTAATGAGAACATTCAGACAAGTAATTGCTCATTTTACTATAGACGGTAAAATAGTTATAGCCAGTATGTTAGCTCTGTGGGTTGAGTGCTCGCTGCTGTGATGTGTGTGCGCCCTCTAGGTAATTCAGCTAAACCACCAGATGCCCAGGTGCGATGTAATGAAATTAGCGCCTTTCTTTCACGACAAAATTCAAGACTTTTGCGAAGTTATCAAAGGCAGTCAAACTGATGAGGAGATGCTACTGCCCCGGGATTTTCCCAGAAGTGAACCCCCCTTTTAATCCCTGGTCAATACTTTTAATCTTGAGCCAATAAATAATAAGGCTACTTGGAATGCTCTTCAGGCTCTGACATCGGCCTCGTCCCTGGATGCGGTTCCCCTCTGCATCCTGAAAGCTCTCCCTCAAAGGGCCATTGGAATGCTTACTGATGCATTGCAGTACTCTTTTTCGATGGTCAAAGTTCTGACTGCTCTTAAACATTCAGTGGCCTCGCCCTTTCTTAAAAAAACTCAGGTGCCAGCCAATTATAGGCCTATTTCTCTTCTCACAGTAATGATGAAGTTGATGGAACCTGTGATCACTCCGCAACTTTCCAAATTCCCGGAGGAAAATCACTGTCTGCAACCATTTCAATCTGTTTTTCGACCCAAGATGGGTACGAAGTCTGTGAGGATCTCATTGCTGGATGATCTTGCGCTGCTTCAGGACCATGGAGAGACTGGAGTACTTATTCTCCTGGATCTCTCAGCAATCGTTGACACAGTGGACCATAATATTCTACTGACCAGACTGGAACAAGCAGGGATTACTGGATCTCTTTTAGCATGGTTCGAATCTTTCCTTGAAGGCTGTTCTCAAACGATTTCCTTTCAAAGTTGCTTTTCTTCTCCTGTGGAACTATCTTGTTCAGTTACGCAGAGGTCAGCTTTGTCTCCCCTTTTTACAACCTTTATGTTCAACTTCTAGTTTGTGGAGTTCCACAGGGGTCAGCTTTGTCCCCCCTTTTTTTCAACCTGTATGTTCAACTTCTAGCTGACCTCATTGCGTAATGTGGAGTACTGTTTTATTCATATGCCGATGATACACAGTTGACGTTTCAGCTGGACTCCTCTCAAGCAGCGCCCCCCAAGAAATTCCGGACTGTCTAGAGAAAGTAGGCAGCTGGATGTTGGAAAGCTGGTTGAAATTGAATGGAAGCAAAACGGAAGTCCTGGTGGTCGCTCCTCATGGGATGGATCACCTTTGGAACTCACAGTACTGGCCCGAGCCACTTGGCCCTTGTCCAGTTCCCTGCGTCTCAGTAAAGAGCCTGGGGTGAAACTTTTACCAAATGGTTTGTGCAAGGCCCAGATTTCTGTAATTTGTAATTCTGGGTTTGGGAGCCTGAAGGCTCTGAGGAAGATTCTCCCTTTGCTTCCCCCAGTAAACCGAAAAACATTGGTGACACCCACTATAACGGGCTCATTGGACTATTGCAATGGTATTTACTTGGGACAGCCCAAATACCAGATCGAACGGATGCAGGTACTCCAAAATTCGGCAACACGATTGCCACTTATGGTGCCTCGCCTGACCCCTTCACTGGTCTCCTGCACTGTCAGCACTGGAGGCCGGTGGCTGCCCGAATCAAATTTAAGATTCTTTGTGTCGTCGGCACAACATTCCCCAATATTTAAAAGCCAAGTTAGAGCAGTACTGCCCAGCGAAAAAAAAATGCACTCGCCATCCATCTGATTCTTAAGATCCCCAAATATCAGCAAAAGCGATTGACATGGGCATAATTATAGGGGGGGCAGGAGGTTTTGTCCCCCCAACTTCTGTGGCATGCCTTTTTGTCCCCCCCTTCTTTTGTAGGGAGGGCAGGAGGGCCGCAATCATCAATTATGTAATTGGACAGCCTAAGCCCAGCTAGAGGGCCAAGCAAGGCTTGCGCTGTCTCATTACATAATGCTGAGATTCCGGGCAGCCGCTGAAACACATTCAGGGCCGTGATGCCTGGCATGGCTTAGTCCCTCACCCTGGCTGGCCTGACTCAAAGTCAACAGGCAGGGTGCTGAAATGGGTGTTGCAGGGCCTGGCGCCTGTGCTGCCAAGCTATCAGCAGCACTTCCAGGGACAGCAGCACAGAGAATCACTTTCCGGCTTTGTGTTTGTGCAACACACAGACAGGAACTAGGAAGCTCATTCAACTTGCTGGTTTCTGTCTGGAGGTGCGTGAGCGCGAAGAGGTTAGGTTGGTGTAACACGAGACGTGGCCCGGGCGGCATGTGAAAGTAGAGCTGAGGTACTTTTCTTTTTTTTTAAATTATGTTTAATTGTGTTTGTGTATGTTTGTTGGGGGTCTGGGCTGCAGGCTGACCCTAGTGAGGGCGCGTGTCACATTTGGACAACGTGAGCAGATCTCACAGTACACATTAAGGCCCCAGGTATGAAGACACACTAACAATAACAAATGGTGCATTCTCTGTGGCAAGCCACAGCTCTGCAATGCCTCTAAAATTAGTCTTGCCACTTTTCAGATGCTACTAAAGCACCACCATCCTAATTTCAAAATGAAATTGGTGGAAGTTGCGCCCTCCCCAAGTAGAGTGGAAAGAGTCCAGCTGAGAAAACCTGGGACCCAAAACTGTCGTACTCTTCAAATTCTGTTAAATGAATTTGAGTGCTATACGCCTTCCAAACATGGTGAACTTTTGTTAAGCAGTTTTTGCTCTAGGTGCGCAGAAGGAACCATATGGGATTTTGTGCTAAAAGCACACTTTTAGGAGCCCTGTATAACTTTTCCCCATGCTGCCAAAAATAATCTTCATCAAACTGGCAAAAAGTGTTTCGAGTTTTGCAGACACTTTTTCCGGACGGTTAGGTGCAAATTAGTAAATGGGTGTCATGGTTCCGGATACAGGCCACCAAAAACGGCTTTACTTAACAAACTAAGCAGGGGAGTAGCCAGCATTGTAAGAGTGGGGCGTGGGGGGGTAAGGCGGAGCAACGGAATGCATTGTGTGGAATTCCACATGGTCTCATTGGCACCCCCAAACCGCCCACCCCTATCCCCCAATCTACTTTTTTAGTAACATTAGTGGAAGATGGCATTTTAACACACAACAACAAAAATAAAACTGCAGGATCATTCCAGATGCTGGAATCTCATCTGTTAGAGCTCTGTCCAAGCCCTCTGAGGCAAAATACATGCAAACTTCCTAATTATTATATGGATTGTACCAACAGAAGTGACTTCACAGAAAAGGACATTGCAAGGCGCATCATCAGTCCTTGATACTTGGAGGCACCATGGAAGTGACTTTAGAATAAATTGCCATAAATAAGCCAAGTCGCAAATAACTTTGTGGTGCAAAATACCTAAATTGCACTATTGTCATATGTGAAGCAACTCTATAGTCATTAGGCTTTTCAATTATAATACCGTGACACATTAACATAAGCTTTGAAGTGAATCAGAGTCACTTGCAGAGCTGCAGATAAGGCACAATGCGCCTCATTACGAGTTTGGAGGTAGCCATGCCATTTTTACCGGCATGGCTACCCCCAAACTCGGGTCCGGGTCCCGAAAAATGGGAATTACCGGGCCATTCCGACCTTTGTGGGCCCGGTAATTCCCATTCGCGGGACCCGGACCCGGTACGTCCCCATCCCCATTTCAGCCCCCTTAGGGCTCAATGGGGAGGATGCTAACAATGGTCCCGTTAACAACTCGACTGACCAGGCGTACAGGGCAGCCCCGCGAGCAGAACTCGGAATGTTGCAGCGCGGTAATAACGGCACCGATAGCACTACCAGCGCCGTTGGTGCCTTACCGCAACACTCATAATGAGGCCCAATGTGATTAAATGATTTGCTCAGGATCACACACTTGGTTAAATGGTGAAACTGGGATGTGGACAATTTAAGCGACCGTGCACATCTCTCCAGGTTTAGTTGATATAGATATTTATTAAGGTTTTGCCTTACATTTCATGTGCTTAAATAATTATTTATAGCAATGCCTTTGGAAGCAAACCACATTACATAATAAACTAGCCTTTCATAGTAAACTAACCATACACTATATACATTGTCATAGAAATATGTTGAGCAATGGGAGTATGGCTTCAGTTTTATTCTCCCCATTCTGCATGCAAAGTCACAATAGCGTCATGTAGATTAATGTGAGCCTAACAAATTCCCCTTGGGTTTTAAAGCCATAGTCATTATTTCATAAAGCATGCAACATTGTGCACCCTTCTCACTTCTGATCACTCCCTCCCATTCACATTTCTAAAGGGACAAAAGTCCCTGGGAATAGTACCCCCCTCCTTCCCATCAGTGCCTAATGCTCACATTGTAATGCTCTGTTGATACAGAGCAATGTGAGGACCCTCTGCTGCCCGGTGCTCCTTGGAACATTATCCTGGCAGCGGGACACCTCTACCATTCGGAATGGGTAAGGTGTCCTGCTGCCAGGACAATGAGCGTGCTGAGCAGGAATTGCTCAGTACACATTGTCCTGCCAGTGGGACAAATTTGCTGTTGTGTGCCCTCTTTGATGTGACGATCGGGGGAGGTTTCCCAATGACAAATGTCCCGGTCTGGCTCTTAAAAGAGCCACGGGGGCAGCTTGCCCCCCCTCCTCTCCCGCTTAGTAATATACTGCTTGGAGCCATTTGAACACAGGAAAACATACCTTAATTTTAATCAGTCAGAATCTTGTAGAAAAAATCTATCAGCACGTACACATATAACCCAAGTTTGGAGATATATGGCTTTTAAAAATTGATACCAAGTATACTTGGTCACCCACTGCACTGCATGAAATGATGGCTTCTGCCTTTGAATGAGAGGAAAAATCAAGGGAATTGCTGACATTCCAGTGAATCTGTTCCTTTCGGCCATTGCTTTATAGTTCAGCTAGGTCAAGTCAACTTAGCCCAAAATGTCAGGGATCAGGGGATGATAAAGGCTGGTCTGCTCAATGGACCTTGCACAACTGTTTCCATGTTTTATTGTATATGATAGATTGCAACAATGAGATTCCTCGACCAAATGCAAATACGACTAGACGTGATTGCAACGATGAGATTCCTCGACCAAATGCAAATACGACTAGAGGCGACTAGTCCGTTTGGGGAGAATGAGTGACTCCAACAGATGTCACATTCAGTAAGTTAGAGAAGACACACTCAGCAAACAACTAAGACTGCAATCATGGAAAGTGTGCAATGAACTTTATCAATGGCCACAAGACAGGAACTAAATGAGACGAGCCAAGTGCGAGTTCACTTCCAATCAGTTGCTTTTTGGTTATTTGATTGCTGTCTTTTTTGTTTTACTGTCACTGCGGAAACTAGGAATTAAGAATTGTAAAAGTAAAAGTTTTCAGAAAGTTTGTAAAAACTAAATGAAATAAAAAAAAAATTAAAAAATATATGTAAATATAAATGGTGTGTGCACACAGTGTATGTCAATGAAGGTGCTGGGTGCATTTGTGTGTGAGTGAGGGTGTGTGCAAGCATATGTGTGTTGACTTTTGTGTCTGAATGAAAGATAAATAATGCATTGTTTGTATGTTGTATTGGAATTAAGTTTGTGAATGTTATGTTGTGTCACTGGGTGCATGGCAGGCCGGCTGAATATGCGTCGGGGCCCAATTGAATTTTAAAGATAGGCCACCAGTCTTATGAAAGTTATAACAGAGCGTCAGCAATGGAATCTTGTGGTGTAGTAGTCTAGTGTTATCCTTCAGGGATTTAGGTTGTTTGACCGAGGTACAAAATCATGGCGAAATTGACCATAGTCATTTTTGCTGTGAATACATTTTTACCTCGGTACAAAACAACCAAACCCATGCCCCCTCCAAACCGCCAGTACACCCATAAACTCTCCCTACTTACCTTTTCTCCATCCGCCGCCTCTCCTGTACCCCTTAGCGTCAGATCCATCCATCTAACGCGGGTCGGATCTGACGCTGCAGGGTCCCTTTTTCTTTTTTTTTTTTGTTGGGTCCCTTGCCACCAATGCTGAGGAAGCGGGGACACCCCTGCAACTGCTGAAGCCAAAAATACCAATCATGGGGAGCAGGGGACACCCCCGCAACCCTAACTCTTCATGTTAGGTATCTTTGGCTTCGAACTAATGGTGGTGATCGAATTCAGTCAAATCTACCATTCGACCAAATTTTATCAAACAATTTGGCCGAAATGATCCCTAAGAGCAAGAACCCAACCTCCCTACACCCTACCCCTGCCCCCCCTAACAATTTTAACAAAGTTACTCCACTGGCGATTGGGTGGTCGCTCTTTTTCAGTCCTGGCCCCCAGTTTGTGGAATGCTCTCCCGCTGTTTCTGAGAACACTTGTTGAATATCTCCCTTTTAGAAGAGAGCTGAAAACCCACTTATTTTAATCTTAGTTTCTTTCTCCTCTAGTTAGAGTATGAAGTATTGGGTGTCCTGGGTCTGCTGCCCCTCCTACCGCCTAGATGCCTTTGGGCCATAGTCCAGGCTGTATACATTTTCAAATAATCTGCAGGTTGCAGGTTCGAATCACGGCAAGGCCAATTCAACCTGTCATCCTTCTGAGGTCGTTAAATGAGTAGCAACACAGGTTGGGTGATATTGTATGCATATCTGTTCTATATAAAGTGCTTAAGCTTAAGCGTAATGCTATTTAATAACACATCATTATCATTTGGTCTTGGACGTCTGCTTGCATTCACAGTAATTCGGTGATATGAGCCTATTCACACTGATATTAACGATACATGTGGTGATCCATTCTTGTATGAATTGTATATCACATTACAGTTATATTGTAACTATATATATTTTGTAGTGTACTTAGGAACAAAGCTATGTGATGCCACTTCCTGTTTTGTCAAGGGGTGAAAGGTTGTGTTCCATTGCTTCCTGTTATGTCACTTCAGGTTGGGGGTCGAATTACATCACTTTCTGTGATATCAGAAGCGGTCAAGGGCTGTGTGATGTCACTTGCGCTACCCCTGCTCACTAGAATTTTGTTGCACTTTAATAGTAATCTGATTGGATGCCTACAACCAATCAGAGTTAGATGGGTGTTGTCGGACTTCAGAAGCATTAAGAGCTGTGTAGCATATCTTTCACATGTTTTATTTTTGTATGCGAGTCTGAACGAAACGTTGTGACTTCCGGTCTTTGCACAATAACTCTCAAATGTTGCTTTTGTTGAATATTCCTGAGACATATCTGCCAGACACTTGTTTTGATGTGTACATCCTATAAGCTGTCAGCATAATATGCCAATTGAATGTGCAAACAATTCCTGCAGTTTTAATATATAAATGACATGAACTGGAGCCATCACCATCTATTCAGTGTAGAGCAACAATCAAAAACAAGATGCTTTCCTCAAGCCCTATATTTTAAAAATCACAATTACTGCCACCCTAACGTAAAACGGATTCCAGAAGAAGGGGAAAATAGTGGTAACATGTCAGGGCTGCTCCCTCTTTCGCAGCTGCAGTGTGCTGATCAGCTGTATGTGTTAGTGTTAGCAGCCTCCATTGTTTTACACTGGACACCAGAACACAAAGACGTGCTGATACAGAAGACCACTGCCTCATCACACAGTGCCACGTCTGTGCCCAGCAGCCGCTCGCCCATCCCCCAACTATCAGATAAGCCTTTTTATGCACGCACGATTCCTGCATTTCTTTTAAAGTAATAGGCCGAAAGCAGGTGAATGCAGACCCAGGTCAGCTCGGCTGTCTTGCTTTCCTGTCCGATATAGCGGGTTCACATTTTGGTAGTAAATGTAATCCTGCAGTTGTTAAATCTCAACAGGGTTAAAACCAGGGGAGTTGCTAGGTCTGGAAAAGACCCGGGGCTAAGCTGATGTTGGAACTGTTGGGACTGGGGGCTAGCTAGTCTTTTGGCTGTAGCTCCTGAGATTCTATCTGGGGCTACAACCAAAAGATCAGGGGCTATAGCCCCCTTAGCCCCAAAACCACTGTAGTGTAGTCATATATGTTGTTCCTGCACTGCGCGTGTTTCTGTCTCTCAGTTAGTTGCCTTACAATTAAAAACAAGATTGGCAGCGCACAGCTGTGCAACGGGGGGAGGGGGGGCTTATTGCCTTATATGTCTTAAAAACAGAGGGAGTTTGTACACCTCTGTTAATGCAATTAGATGCCTTTCATTCGGAAGACGAAGCCTGTGTGCGTTCTCACATATTACAACGGGCAAGAGGAAACAATGGGTAAGAACATGAATGTCACGTGACATCACCCGGGACCTCACCGGACGTAGCAGGCGCTTGACGCATAGAACGGTTTTTCCACTGATATATCTGGATTTGATTCCCAAATCACACAGATGTTACACCCCAGTGCTCAGACACGAGATTCCACATTTGGGAATTAATAAAATGTTAGTGTACATTGAGAGAAACAATTGGCTAGAGTACATCTCAATCGCACAAACTCTCAGCATTACTTTATTTTTGTAGTGTATTTTGTGTGTCTTTAAAAAGGTTAAGTAAACAGTGACCTAAATAGGAGCACTCTCACAGTGAAGGTTTGTATCAATGTGGGTAATTTTCCGGGGCCCATCGAGCATATATGTGAGGGGGTACCTTAGCGGTTTCACTTTTGCGTAAATGCTGT
Source organism: Ambystoma mexicanum (assembly GCF_040938575.1). Lineage (NCBI taxonomy): Eukaryota > Metazoa > Chordata > Amphibia > Caudata > Ambystomatidae > Ambystoma > Ambystoma mexicanum. The sequence continues at coordinate 780,679,823 of NC_090935.1, read as the reverse complement.
TCTGGTAATGCAGTGAAACTGCACGGATTTAACTTGAGTCTTTACCAACTTACATTTACTCCACAAATGACAGCCTCATTAAAAGACTAGGGGGCTTATTTTCTATTAAAAAAACATAATTTGACGGCAGGGTGCCGTTACATTTACACTGTAACGTAAACTGCTCTCTGCCACCATATTTTCATCATTTGCACTGCAAAGTGCAAATGTATAGGGCAAAGGGCAGCGTGTAAGCCGCCTTTTGCCCTTCACATTTGCACTCCACAGTGCAAAGTGAATAAATGCTGCCTGGCATGCTGGCATGCCAGGCAGCATTTACATTTGTTTGTGAGCGCTGCTTGTTATGATCTCATAGCAAGCAGTGCTCACAAATTAAATGAAACCCTCTCCGACATGCTTGCACGTCAGGAAGGTTTTAATTCCAACTGGGAACACTACGTGTCATGCGCGCATTGTAAGCAGTGTTTCCAATTGAAATTGAATCGGTTTAATTGTAATTGTACAAGCTCCTTTGCTGGAGCAAGTACAATTACAATTAAACCCTCCCCGACATGCAAGCATGGTAAGCAGTGTTCAAAAATGGAAATGAAACGCTCTCAGTCGGAGAGCATTCAATTGTAATTGTGAGTGCTGCAGCGCTCACAATCAAAAGTAAACGCTACCGGGCATGCCAGCATCTTTACTCCCTTTGCACTGTGGACTGCAAATGTGAAGAGCAAAAGGTAGCATACATGCTTGTACTCTGCCTTTTGCCCTGTACATTTGCACACTGCCGTGCAAACGACAACTATTTTGCAGCATGGAGACGTTTACAATACAGTGTAAACGTAACGTCTCTCTACTGCCAAATTACGTTTTACAGGAACATGAGCTCCTATAGGGAGGATCCTGTTTTTGCATCCACTTTTACTTCAAAAAATACTGCCTGCTCAGACCATGTGCATTTCATAAGAGTAAAAGTGGTGTACACACGCTTGTGGGAAAGCAGTCTTCAGCCAAATAAGCCATGTATGCAACCACAACATAGATGGAAGGAATCATTAATTAAAGGCTGAGGACCGCACATAAAGTTCAAACACAGTGCCACATTGTTAGCACCATTGAAGGAGATGCTTCTTCCTTTTTGCAACAGTGCCAGCTAGGCAGAATCGTCGGCCAGGTCCAGCCACAGACCCCACACAGGCATGCATCAGCCCGCACCCTGACAGATAACCCAGGCAGCCCACCAACCTTCACTCCAGCCCCAACCTCAGCCAACTTATCAGCCTCCATCTCCGCCCCCACTCCAGGCAGCCCATCAGCCTGCACCCTGGACCCTAACCCAGACAGCCCCCCAGTCTGCACCCTGGGCCCCAACCCCAGGAAGTCCATCAGTCATCACTCTTGCCAACATCCCAGGCAGACCATCATTCTAGCCCCCAGTTCCCTCTACAGGCAGCCATCGGCCTGCACCACTGCTCCAAAACTAGGCAGCCCTTCAGCTTACACCCCATCCCCCACCACAGGCAGCCCATTAGCCTCCAGCACAGCCCCAACCCTGGCAGACCAGCAGCCTACACCCCAGCCAGCACCTCAGCAGCAGTGCTAGAAGAGGATGAGGGGTAGAAGAGCTCCAGGACCCTAGCCAGAGAGGATGTGTAGATGATCCAGAATATCTCCTGACTCCTTCATGGTTCAGCAGATCCTTGCCAACTACCGCCTGAACATGCCCACCATCTTCACGGTTCTAGCAGAAATTGAGCATGGTAGTGCCCACTTTCTCAGAAAGAATTTCTCTGACGGGCTGCCTTCACCGAACTGCAGCCTGTCGAGGTACAATGCATGTGATTACTGCGCATTCATTGACGGATCAGGAAGTGGTGGATAGTAAAGTAAAGAGGGGGATTAAGAGTTAGGGAAAGGTGGTGTGTGATCTTTGTGTGTGTGTGTGTGTGTATGTTTTATGTGTGGGAATACGGGGCGGGAGTCCGGGGGTGGTGGGTGTCCCCGCATGGAACACAGGACAGGGCGTAGGGGAGGAGGACGAGGGAGAGAAAGGAGGTTGCAGCAAATACACTTTCCTTGCAGTGCTGAAACTGGGCTCTGGGAACTGGGCTTTGGTGAAATTGGCCTGCAGAGAAACACTATAGATCCTTAAACACTGAACTGACCCTTACATGCAGAGTCTAACAACAACCTCATCCCCTTAGTACCATGCTCCATTTCTGTGAAACAGACAGTTTCCAAAACATTGTGGCCCGGCCATGCTTCACCCTCACTCTCTGACAGGTGTGATCATGAAAGAAGATGCACCACCACATATCCTTCCGCATAAATCCTGGGCCCTTCCACCATATAAAATCCCAGTTTTATGCTATTTCAGGCTTCCCTGCTGTTGTTGGAGTCCTGGCTTGCACACACATGTCCCTTGTGCCAGTGAGGACAAGGGAGCAGATCTTCATCAAACTACGCATCCACCACTCAATGAATGTGCAGGTGGTCTGTGATGCAGACATGCTATTCATGCATGTGCGTGGCATATTCCCTGGATTCCCCTCACACAGTGCCTTAAGTGGCACTACAAAATGAGCCGGGGCTCTTCATCACAGGGGCATGGCCTAGTGATGGGGGTCATCTGCTGGCTCATTAGGCCATGCCACTTGAGGAGCCCCGACTCAATGGGCTACAGGCATCCCTGCCAGGAAGCCTTTTGTAGAGATCAGCACCCTCTCCCCGTGGGCCTCCCTCTTCCAGCAGCCTCACGTTTTCTCCATAATAGTGGCGCCGGCCCACGGGCATCTCTTGCTTAAAGGGATGCCTCGCAGGTGCGATGCCACCATTATGGGGCTGAAAGGCATTTTTTTCCGAAGCCTGGACCTCTCGCACATGAATGAGAAATTCAGGCTTTAGAAAAAAGCCTTTTCATGTAGTGGCCGGGCCTGCCAGGGGAGATTTCGGAGCCTGCCGAGGCCGAGCCCGGGAAGGCCGTGGCTCACTTAAAGCCTGGCCCCCACAAATCCGAAGTCCTGTCTCAGAGCAACCTAGCACAAATTATGGATGGATCATTCATACACTAGGCCTCCATCATCCCGGACTGCCTATCTGCAATTCAGTCCTGGTGCACTTCAAACAATCTCTGCCTCAATTCCAGCAAGACTGAGATCCTTCCCATTGGGACTTCGGCTCCCTCTTTCTTCCCCTCACTCTGGCCATCCTCTGTGGGCTCTCCCCCTTCTCCTTCATCTGAAGCCAGAAACCTCAGAGTCATCTTCGACTCCTTTCTTTCCTTCCTCCCTCACATTCAGGACGTTGCCAAGAAGTCCCACTTTCTACTCTTTCTTCTCAAAGGAATTCTCCATTTTTTGACTATCGCTCAGAAGCTCAATGTTACCAGAGCTCTGGTTCTCTCTAGGCTAGGCTACTGCACTAGCCTTCCCCTGAATCTACCCTCTTCCTCTCTACAACTCCTCCAGGTAATCCAGAATGGGGCAGCAAGACTTATGCTTGGCCTCAAGCCCAGGGACCACATGTCTCCAGCTCTAAAAACTCTCCACTGGCTCCCTTGTTGCTGCAAGGATCCAATTCAATTCAATTCCAATGAGCATTATATCCGACAGAGGATCACAATTCATTTCCACCTTTTGGAAACATCTTTGCAACTCCTTGGGAATACAACGTCACTTAACATCACTGTATCATCCGCAACCCAATGGCCAGACTGAAAGGCTAAATCAATCCTTAGAGCAATACCTTTGTTGTTTTATTTCTGCCTCTCAGGACAATTGGAGTGCGATGTTACCTTATGCCGAATTTGCATATAATAATTCTCTTCATTCAACCATACAGATGTCACCATTTTTTTATACGTACGGATTCCATCCTTCTAGCTTTCCAACAATCACTCCACAAGCCACCAAAGTACCTGCTGTAGACTCTCTTGTGTCAGACATACAATCAAGTCATTCTACTGCTCTCGTCTCACTTTCAGAAGCCAGAAGCAGGGCTAAAAGACAAGCAGACAAGAAACGCTTAAAAGAACCCATCTATAACTCCAGAGACATGGTTTGGCTCTCTCTTCAAAATACCTACCAAGGCATCTTATACCTTCAAAAATGTCTCCGAAAATACTTTGGTCCTTTTTACATCATTGAAGCCATAGGAAAGGTGGCTTATAGGTTACAACTTCCCCCGTCTTGGCATCGTATTCACAATGTTTTTCATGTCTCACAACTTAAACCACATGTTTTGGACAGATTAAATAGGAAATCAATCATTACTCCCCCTCCAATAGACACTCCGGAAGGTCCGGAATACGAAGTAGCTGCCATCTGTGATTCCAGATACCACCGTGGTTCATTACAATACCTCATAGACTGGAAGGGATACAGTCCTTCGGATCGAAAATGGGAACCTGCAACCTTGGTTCATGCCCCCAGATTAGTACAGAAGTTTCATCGAAGCCATCCCTGGAAACCAGGACCAAAGGCCCCACGGGGAGGGCATACTGTTAGGATTCCTTCAGGGTTGTTATGGAGGAGATGGAGGAAGCACCATTCTCGCTATAGGCAGTGGAATGCAAGATGGCGCCTCCTTGGTTCCATCTCAGTAATTCACAGGGAGCGCTCTAGCATTTTTCAACATGGCGTCATGCTCACTACCCGTTCTATATCAGACATCACAACGAACGGGTAGGTGCGTCGCTTCTGTCTCGCTCCATTGTGCCTAGCTCCTTGCCTCTGCACTATGAACTTTTGCTGCTTCATTAGCGTTATTTGTTTCCCTATTTCTGTCTTTCCCCTCTCCATTCCTTTCTGCTCTCTTTATCGCGCTTCTTCATGGAATTTACTCACTCTTACTATTATTCTATCTGTTTACTTCTCTTTGGTGATTCTTGTCGCTGGTTTTCCTCTGCCTAATTGGGAATTTTCCCATTCTGTTACCTACCTACCTCCTGGTTTTCTCTGCTGCCCTCCTGGAGCCCCTTTGCTTCTTACTCCAGTCGGCAATCAATACGCCTCCTGGAGAACCTTGTGACTTTCTCCGTGCAGCTCCTCGTCAACGTACCAGCTGTTTCTTTGCAAGCCGTATGCATTGCTTCTCGCAATCTACTTACCATCATTCTACGATTGCTACAGGCTCCACTCCGCTAGGATCCATCTACAGCACCCCGAACACCTACTATTTCGGAGGTTGGAGTGTCTTCTGGACTACGACTAATTGGATTTTCTTCCCTATGAGGATTTCCCAAGGGTGCTGCCCCTGTGGTGCACAGAGCCCGGTTACTGGCCTCTGGACGCCGTGCGCCCAGAAGCTGCACAAGACTGCAACTGTGAGTACACAAACATGTTTCTGCCTAATACTAGGTCGGTATGCTCCTCTGGTACTAACTCTCTGTGTGTCAAGCACTTCACTAAACAGAGGGCCGGTTGCCGATCTCTTTTCTCAGCCGGCTCCCTCCTATGGAACAGCCTCCCCTTCCTCTTCATCTTGAGATGGATCTCCTCAAATTCCAGAAGCTCCTCAAGACTTTCCTTTTCACCTCCCCCTTCCATTCCCCCCTCCTCTGCTAATCCCACAGTCACTGAGATTGGTGCCCAGGGCTGTTATGTGTCCCCTGGCTTCCTGGCCTCCCACAACCAATCGCCTTCAGCCTCCGCCAACCTCAGCACTTGCCTTCTCACCCACTGGCCTATGCCACTATAGGCTTGCACTTACCTATATATTGCAGCTGACCTCTCCCTAGCACTTCCTCCACTGGTCACTTACATTTGCTGCTCACTCATGAGCACAGGTACTCCTAACGCTTATCCCCCATTTGCACGTTCTGAATGTCACAAGGGCTAGAAGGTCCGTCTTCATCCTCCAATAACAGTTGGTGTCCCCCGCAGGTCCCATGCCTTAATATCGCCACAAAAAAATGCCGATATTTTTGTATGCCAATATTTTTGCAGGGATATTAACACATGGAACCAAATAAAATACACACACACGCACACGCTATCCACCTCCCTTGGAAATACAAATGAATATCATAGGTTACTTTTGACTCCTCTACATTAAATCAGTCTTTTGTCTACTTTACTTGCACTTACCGCTGCTTCCATGAACTACAATCTGCAGCATACTTTACCAACAAGTGCATGTCTGTTGTATGATAAAAAGCAAAGTAGCCTCAGCCTCTTTGCTCTGCATTGTCCACTGCAGACCCAGACCCACAATTACTAGCAACACCACAACTAATGCTTCTTGTCCTGTCTGTCCTTGTCCTGTCAGTCATATACTTTGTAATGTGAGCATGATGTAGA